>NC_067400.1:628370504-628423004 GCF_016432865.1 Antechinus flavipes | reverse complement strand
AGCAGTTTTTATCAAATAATGAATTCTTTTCCCAGAAGTTAGGGGCTTTGGGTTTGTCAAACACTAGATTGCTATAATTGACTATTCTGTCTTGTGAGCCTAGCCTTTTCCACTGATCCACTAATCTATTTCTTAGCCAATACCAGATGGTTTTGGTGACTGCTGCTTTATAAAATAATTTTAGATCAGGTACAGCTAGGCCACCTTCATTTGATTTTTTTTTCATTAATTCCCTTGAGATTCTCGACTTTTTATTGTTCCATATGAATTTTGTTGTTATTTTTTCTAGATCAATAAAATATTTTCTTGGAAGTCTGATTGGTATAGCACTAAATAAATAGATTAGTTTAGGGAGTATTGTCATCTTTATTATGTTCGCTCGGCCGATCCAAGAGCACTTAATATTTTTCCAATTATTTAAGTCTGACTTTATTTGTGTGGAGACTTTTTTATAATTTTGCTCATATAATTCCTGACTTTCCTTTGGTAGATAGATTCCAAATATTTTATGGTATCAACAGTTATTCTGAATGGAATTTCTCTTTGTATCTCTTGCTGTTGGGTTTTGTTGGTGATGTATAAAAATGCTGAGGATTTATGGGGATTTATTTTGTAGCCAGCTACTTTGCTAAAATTATGAATTATTTCCAATAGCTTTTTGGTAGAATCTCTGGGGTTCTCTAGGTATACCATCATATCATCTGCAAAGAGTGATAGTTTGGTTTCTCATTGCCTACTCTAATTCCTTTAATATCTTTCTCGACTCTTATTGCCGAGGCTAGTGTTTCTAATACGATATTAAATAATAATGGTGATAGTGGGCAACCTTGCTTCACTCCAGATCTTACTGGGAAAGGTTCCAGTTTTTGCCCATTGCATATGATGCTTACTGATGGTTTTAAATATATGCTCCTGACTTTTTAAGGAAAAGTCCATTTATTCCTATGCTCTCAAGTGTTTTTATTAGGAATGGATGTTGGATTTTATCAAATGCTTTTTCTGCATCTATTGAGATGATCATGTGGTTTTTGTTTGTTTGGTTATTGATATAGTCAATTATGCTAATAGTTTTCCTAATATTGAACCAGCCCTGCATTCCTGGTATAAATCCTACTTGGTCATAGTGTATTATCCTGGTGACGATTTTCTGTAATCTTTTTGCTAATATTTTATTTAAGATTTTAGCATCAATATTCATTAGGGAGATTGGTCTATAATTTTCTTTCTCTGTTTTCAGCCTACCTGGTTTAGGTATCAGTACCATGTCTGTGTCATAAAAGGAGTTTGGTAGGACTCCTTCAATCCCTATTTTTTCAAATAGTTTATATAACATTGGAGTTAATTGTTCTTTAAATGTTTGGTAGAATTCACATGTAAATCCATCTGGTCCTGGGGATTTTTTCTTAGGGAGTTGATTGATAGTTTGTTCTATTTCTTTTTCTGAGATGGGACTGTTTAGGATATTTACTTCTTCCTCTGTTAGTTTGGGCAAGCTGTATTTTTGGAGGTATTTTTCTATTTCGAATTATGGACTTTTTTCAGACTTCCGGCCAAGATGGCGGAGAGGAAATACACTTCTGTGTAACCTCCGTGTTTTTCTCTCACTATCCATTTCATTTCATGCCTCTGAATTAATGCTCGACTGAAAAAAAAACCATACAATTACTTACCAAGAGAAACCATCGCTGAGACTCGTCAAGAAAGGTCTGTTTTTGCGCGAGGGCGGGGATGGTATTTGGAAGTAGTCTGCGGGCAGCAGCTGCAACCAGAGCACAGATAGCAGCTCAGAACCGGGTAGAGGTGGGAGGGGTGGGGTGCGATCGCAGCCGTCTCTGCGGGGAGAGCTTTGCTACAGGAGCAAGTCAGCAGCCAGCAGAGAAGCTAAAAACACCGGGGGTGAAGAATACAACCCCAAACAGCTGGAGTCTCTCGGGACCTGGCCACCCCTCCCCCACAGTGTCTTAGCCCGCTCGGATCTCAGCGCGCAGGCGCCATAGCACAGTAGGACCCGTGCCTCACAAATACCCTGCCCCTCCCCAAAGAAAGCAGCCTCCATTCAAGGGGTTTTTTTCCTTCTGTTTCTTTGATAGTTTGTCTTTGATAAATAGACAGAATGAGCAAGAAACTGAAAAAGAATTTAACCCTGGACAGCTTTTATACAGATAAAGAGCAGACTCCAAACCCTGAGGAGACTAAAAACAAACAGTCCCCAGGTGAATCCCCAAAGGAGGAGACCATATGTCCCTCAGCACAGATGAATCTCATGGAGGAAATTAAAAAGGCTCTCACAAGGGAGCTAGAAGAAAAATGGGAAAAGGAGAGGGAGGCTTTGCAAAAGGGGAAGGAGGCTCACCAAAACCATTTGGTATTGGCTTAGAAATAGATTAGTTGATCAGTGGAAAAGGTTAGGTTCACAAGACAGAATAGTCAACTATAGCAATCTAGTGTTTGACAAACCCAAAGATTCTAAATTTTGGGATAAGATTTCATTATTTGATAAAAACTGCTGGGATAACTGGAAATTAGTATGGCAGAAATTAGGCAAGGACCCACACTTAACACCACATACCAAGATAAGATCAAAATGGGTCCATGACCTAGGCATAAAGAACGAGATTATAAATAAATTAGAGGAATATACGATAGTTTTATCTCTCAGACTTGTGGAGGAGAAAGAAATTTGTGACCAAAGATGAACTAGAGACCATTACTGATCACAAAATAGAAAATTTTGATTATATCAAATTAAAAAGCCTTTGTACAAACAGAACGAATGTAAACAAGATTAGTAGGGAAGTAACAAACTGGGAAAACATCTTTACAATTAAAGGTTCTGATAAAGGCCTCATTTCCAAAATATATAGAGAACTGACTCAAATTTATAAAAAATCAAGCCATTCTCCAATTGATAAATGGTCAAAGGATATGAACAGACAATTTTCAGATGAAGAAATTGAAACTATTACCACTCACATGAAAGAGTGTTCCAAATCACTATTGATCAGAGAAATGCAAATTAAGACAACTCTGAGATATCACTACACACCTGTCAGATTGGCTAAGATGACAGGAAAAAATAATGATGAATGTTGGAGGGGATGCGGGAAAACGGGGACACTGATGCATTGTTGGTGGAGTTGTGAACGAATCCAGCCATTCTGGAGAACGATCTGGAATTATTCCCAAAAAGTTACCAAACTGTGCATACCCTTTGATCCAGCAGTGTTTCTACTGGGCTTATACCCCAAAGAGATACTAAAAAAGGGAAGGGGACCTGTATGTGCCAAAATGTTTGTAGCAGCCCTGTTTGTAGTGGCTAGAAACTGGAAAATGAATGGATGCCCATCAATTGGAGATTGGCTGGGTAAATTGTGGTATATGAATGTTATGGAATATTATTGCTCTGTAAGGAATGACCAGCAGGATGAATACAGAGAGGCTTGGAGAGACCTACATGGACTGATGCTAAGTGAGATGAGCAGAACCAGGAGATCATTATACACTTCGACAACGATATTGTATGAGGATGTATTCTGATGGAAGTGGATTTCTCTGACAAAGAGACTTAACTGAGTTTCATTGGAGAAATGATGGACAGAAACAGCTACACCCAAGAAGGAATACTGGGAAATGAATGTGAACTATTTGCATTTTTGATTTTCTTCCCGAGTTATTTTTACCTTCTGAATCCAATTCTCCTGTGCAGTGGGAGAACTGTTCGGTTCTGCAAATATGTATTGTATCTAGGATATACTGCAACATATTTAACATATATAGGACTGCTTGCCATCTTGGGGGGGGGGAGGAGGGAGGGAGGGGAAAAAACGAAACATAAGTGATTGCAAGGGATAATGTCGTGTAAAAATTATCCTGGCATGGATTCTGTCAATACAAAGTTATTATTAAATAAAATAAAAAAATAAAAAAAAAAAAGAAAATGCTTTGCAAACTTAAAGCACTATATAAATGCTATCCATTGTTATTGAAAGAAAAGCATTTAATTTTATATTTATATCACTGCTAAATTCTTCCCATTATTCATACTTTTAAAAAATTTTTATGTTTTTAATTTTATGGAATAAAACAAATGTTTTTATAAAAAAAAAAAAGGGGAAGGAGGCTTTGCAAAAGGAGAGGGAGACTTGGCAAAAGCAGAGTGAGGCTCTGCAAAAAAAGAGGGAGGCTTGGCAAAAGAGCCTGGAGAAGTCAGTTAAAGAGAGAGTGGATAAAGAAACCAAATCCTTGAAAAATAGGATTGGTGAACTGGAAAACAAAATTGGCGAAATGGAAAAAAATTCCACAGAACAAAAGAACTCAATTGGACAATTAGAAAAAGATCTTAAAAAAGTGAGTGATGAAAATACCTCACTGAAAATCAGAATTGAACAAGTGGAATTGAATGACTCGAGGAGACAAGAAGAATCAGTCAAGCAAATCCAAAAAAATCAAACAATGGAAAAGGATGTGAAATACCTTCTGGGGAAGACAACAGACCTGGAAAACAGATCCAGGAGAGACAACCTGAGAATCATCGGACTTCCAGAAAAGTATGATGAAAAAAAGAGCCTGGACACTATCTTCCAGGAAATTATCAAAGAGAACTGCCCAGAAGTCATAGAAACAGAAGGTAAAATAGACATTGAAAGAATTCATCGATCGCCTACTGAAAGGGATCCTAAAATCAAAACACCAAGGAATATAGTGGCCAATGCCAGAACCCTCAGGCAAAGGAAAAAATACTGCAAGCGGCTAGAAAAACCCAATTCAAGTATCAAGGAGCCACAATAAGGATCACCAGGATCTGGCAGCATCCACATTAAAGGATCGAAGGGCCTGGAATATGATATTCGAAAGGCTAAGGAACTTGGTATGCAACCAAAAATAACTTACCAGCGAGATTGAGCATCTTTTTCCAGGGAAGAAGATGGACATTCAACGAAGTAAGCGAATTTCATCTATTTCTGATGAAAAAGCCAGAACTTAACAAAAAATTTGATCTACAAGTACAGAACTCAAGAGAAATCTAAAAAGGTAAAGATTAATCTTGGGAACTATATTTTGGCTGTAAAGATGTATAAAGAATACATGTATACCTTGTTCTAGAAACTAGATGTGGAAAGGACATTGTACTAGAAAAAAGGGAAAGTGGGGGTACTACAATTCATGAAGAGGCAAAGAAAACCTAGTATATCTGAGAGAAAGAATGGAGAGGGATGAAAATAGTGAGTATTTTGCTGCTTTCAGAATTGGCATTAAGAGAAGAATTTTAGACATATTCAATCTATGGTGAAACTTCTCCCACCTCATTGAAAAGTGAGAAGGGAAAAGTGAAAAAGGAAGGAATAAGCTAAGTGGAAGGAATACGGTAACTGGGAGGGAAAGGGGCAAGTTGGGGGGGGGAACTCTAAGGGGGGGAGGGAGGGATACTGAAAAAGGGAGGGCTGTGAGAAGCAAGGGGAGCTCACAAGCTTAATACTGGGAAGGGGGGTAAGGGAGGGGGTAAGGGAGTAAGAAGGGAGAAAAGCATAAACCGGGGTTAACAAGATGGCAAGTAATACAGAATTGGTCATTTTAACCATAAATGTGAACGGGGTAAACTCCTCTATAAAGAGGAAGCGGTTAGCAGAATGGATTAAAAGCCAGAATCCTACAATATGTTGTATACAGGAAACACACCTGAAGCGGGGTGATACATGCAGGTTAAAGGTAAAAGGTTGGAGCAAAACCTACTATGCTTCAGGTGAAGCCAAAAAAGCAGGGGTAGCCATCCTGATCTCAGAATAAAGCAAGCAAATTGATCTAATCAAAAGAGATAAGGAAGGGCACTATATCTTGCTAAAGGGTAGAATGAATAATGAAGCACTATCTATATTAAACATATATGCACCAAGTGGTGTAGCATCTAAATTCTTAAAAGAGAAATTAAGAGAGCTGCAAGAAGAAATAGACAGTTAAAACTATAATAGTGGGAGATCTCAACCTTGCACTCTCAGAATTAGATAAATCAAACCACAAAATAAATAAGAAAGAAGTCAAAGAGATAAATAGAATACTAGAAAAATTAGATATGATAGATCTCTGGAAAATGTAATGGGGACAGAAAGGAGTACACCTTCTTTTCAGCAGTTCATGGAACTTATACAAAAATTGATTATATATTAGGACATAAAAACCTCAAACTCAAATGCAGTAAGGCAGAAATAGTGAATGCATCTTTTCAGACCATGATGCATTGAAAATTACATTCAATAAAAAGCCACAGGAAAGTAGACCAAAAAATAATGGAAACTAAATAATCTCATACTAAAGAATGATTGGGTGAAACAGCAAATTATAGACATAATTAATAACTTCATCAAGAAAATGATAATAATGAGACATCATACCAAAATATATGGGATGCAGCCAAAGCGGTAATAAGGGGAAATCTCATATTTCTAGAGGCCTATTTGTATAAAATAGAGAAAGAGAAGGTCAATGAATTGGGCTTGCAACTAAAAATGCTAGAAAAGGAACAAATTAAAACCCCCAATCAAACACTAAACTTGAAATTCAAAAAATAAAAGGAGAGATCAATAAAATTGAAAGTAAAAAAACTATTGAATTGATTAATAAAACTAAGAGTTGGTTCTATGAAAAACCAACAAAATAGACAAACCCTTAGTAAATCTGATTAAAAAAGGAAAGAGGAAAATCAAATTGTTAGTCTTAAAAATGAAAAGGGAGAACTCACACTAACGAAGAGGAAATTAGAGCAATAATTAGGAGTTACTTTGCCCAACTTTACGCCAATAAATTCGACAACTTAAATGAAATAGAAGAATACCTCCAAAAATATAGCTTGCCTAAACTAACAGAGGAAGAAGTAAATATCCTAAACACTCCTATCTCAGAAAAAGAAATAGAACAAACTATCAATCAACTCCTAGAAAAAAAACCCAGGACCAGATGGATTTACATCTGAATTCTATCAAAATTTAAAGATCAATTAACTCCAATGCTAAATAAACTATTTGAAGAAGTAGGGATTGAAGGAGTCCTACCAAACTCCTTTTATGACACAGACATGGTACTGATACCTAAACCAGGTAGGCTGAAAACAGAGAAAGAAAATTATAGACCAATCTCCCTAATGAATATTGATGCTAAAATCTTAAATAAAATATTAGCAAAAAGATTACAGAAAATTGTCACCAGGATAATACACTATGACCAAGTAGGATTTATAGCAGGAATGCAGGGCTGGTTCAATATTAGGAAAACTATTAGCATAATTGACTATATCAAAACCAAACAACAAAAAACCACATGATCATCTCAATAGATGCAGAAAAAGCATTTGATAAAATCCAACATCCATTCCTAATAAAAACACTTGAGAGCATAGGAATAAATGGACTTTTCTTAAAATAGTCAGGAGCATATATTTAAAAACCATCAGTAAGCATCATATGCAATGGGCAAAACTGGAACCTTTCCAGTAGATCTGGAGTGAAGCAAGGTTGCCCACTATCACCATTATTATTTAATATTGTATTAGAAACACTAGCCTCGGCAATAAGAGTCGAGAAAGATATTAAGGAATTAGAGTAGGCAATGAGGAAACCAAACTATCACTCTTTGCAGATGATATGATGGTATACCTAGAGAACCCAGAGATTCTACCAAAAAGCTATTGGAAATAATTCATAATTTTAGCAAAGTAGCTGGCTACAAAATAAATCCCCATAATCCTCAGCATTTTTATACATCACCAACAAAACCCAACAGCAAGAGATACAAAGAGAAAATTCCATTCAGAATAACTGTTGATACCATAAAATATTGGGAATCTATCTACCAAAGGAAAGTCAGGAATTTATGAGCAAAATTATAAAAAAGTCTCCACACAAAATAAAGTCAGACTTAAATAATTGGAAAAATATTAAGTGCTCCTGGATCGGCCGAGCGAACATAATAAAGATGACAATACTCCCTAAACTAATCTAATTATTTAGTGCTATACCATCAGACTTCCAAGAAATATTTTATTGATCTAGAAAAAATAACAACAAAATTCATATGGAACAATAAAAAGTCGAGAATCTCAAGGAATTAATGAAAAAAAAATCAAATGAAGGTGGCCTAGCTGTACTGATCTAAAATTATATTAT
The DNA here is from genome assembly GCF_016432865.1 of Antechinus flavipes. Lineage (NCBI taxonomy): Eukaryota > Metazoa > Chordata > Mammalia > Dasyuromorphia > Dasyuridae > Antechinus > Antechinus flavipes. The sequence goes on along the minus strand of NC_067400.1, from coordinate 628,414,851 downwards.
AAAGCAGCAGTCACCAAAACCATTTGGTATTGGCTAAGAAATAGATTAGTGGATCAGTGGAAAAGGCTAGGCTCACAAGACAGAAATAGTCAATTATAGCAATCTAGTGTTTGACAAACCCAAGCCCCTAACTTCTGGGAAAAGAATTCATTATTTGATGAAAACTGCTGCGATAATTGGAAATTAGTATGGCAGAAATTAGGCATGGACCACACTTAACACCATATACCAAGATAAGATCAAAATGGGTCTATGACCTAGGCATAAAGAACGAGATTATAAATAAATTAGGGAACATAGAATAGTTTATCTCTCAGACTTGTGGAGGAGAAAGAAATTTGTGACCAAAGATGAACTAGAGACCATTACTGATCACAGAATAGAAAATTTCGATTACATCAAATTAAAAAGCCTTTGTACAAATAAAACTAATGCAAACAAGATTAGAAGGGAAGCAACAAACTGGGAAAACATTTTCACATTTAAAGGTTCTGATAAAGGCCTCATTTCCAAAATATATACAGAACTGACTCAAATTTATAAGAATCAAGCCATTCTCCAATTGATAAATGGTCAAAGGATATGAACAGACAATTTTCAGAGGATGAGATTGAAACTATTACCACACATATGAAAGAGTGTTCCAAATCATTATTGATCAGAGAAATGCAAATTAAGACAACTCTGAGATACCACTAACACCTGTCAGATTGGCTAAGATGACAGGAAAAAATAATGATGAATGTTGGAGGGGATGCGGGAAAATGGGACACTAATGCATTGTTGGTGGAGTTGTGAACGAATCCAACATTCTGGAGAGCAATCTGGAAATTATGCCCAAAAAATTATCAAAATGTGCATATCCTTTGATCCAGCAGTGTTTCTATTGGGCTTATATCCCAAAGAAATACTAAAGAAGGGAAAGGGACCTGTATGTGCCAAAATGTTTGTAGCAGCCTGTTTGTAGTGGCTAGAAACTGGAAAATGAATGGATGCCCATCAATTGTGAGAATGGCTGGGTAAATTGTGGTATATGAATGTTATGGAATATTATTGTTCTGTAAGAAATGACCAGCAGGATGAATACAGAGAGCTTGGAGAGACCTACATGAACTGATGCTAAGTGAATGAGCAGAACCAGGAGATCATTATACACTTACGACAACGATATTGTATGAGGACATATTTTGATGGAAGTGGATTTCTTTGACAAAGAGACCTGAGTTTCAATTGATAAATGATGGACAAAAGCAGCTACACCAAAGAAAGAACACTGGGAACGAATGTGAACTATCTGCATTTTTGTTTTTCTTCCCGGATTATTTATACCTTCTGAATCCAATTCTCCCTACGCAACAAGAGAACTGTTCGGTTCTGCAAACATATATTGTATCTAGGATATACTGCAACATATCCAACATATAAAGGACTGCTTGCCATCTAGGGGAGGGGGGGGAGGGAGGGAGGGGAAAAAAAAATCGGAACAGAAATGAGTGTCAATATAATGTAATTATTAAATAAAAATTTTAAAAAAAAAATAAAAATAAAAATAAAAAAATAAAAATAAATAAATAAATAAACTAATCTATTTATTTAGTGCTATACCAATCAGACTTCCAAGAAAAAATATTTTTTGATCTAGAAAAAATAACAACAAAATTCATATGGAACAATAAAAAGTCGAGAATCTCAAGGAAATTAATGAAAAAAAAATCAAATGAAGGTGGCCTAGCTGTACCTGATCTAAAATTATATTATAAAGCAGCAGTCACCAAAACCATTTGGTATTGGCTAAGAAATAGATTAGTGGATCAGTGGAAAAGGCTAGGCTCACAAGACAGAATAGTCAATTATAGCAATCTAGTGTTTGACAAACCCAAAGCCCCTAACTTCTGGGAAAAGAATTCATTATTTGATAAAAACTGCTGCGATAATTGGAAATTAGTATGGCAGAAATTAGGCATGGACCCACACTTAACACCATATACCAAGATTAGATCAAAATGGGTCTATGACCTAGGCATAAAGACGAGATTATAAATAAATTAGAGGAACATAGAATAGTTTATCTCTCAGACTTGTGGAGGAGAAAGAAATTTGTGACCAAAGATGAACTAGAGACCATTACTGATCACAGAATAGAAAATTTCGATTACATCAAATTAAAAAGCCTTTGTACAAATAAAACTAATGCAAACAAGATTAGAAGGGAAGCAACAAACTGGGAAAACATTTTCACAGTTTAAGGTTCTGATAAAGGCCTCATTTTCCAAAATATATACAGAACTGACTCAAATTTATAAGAAATCAAGCCATTCTCCAATTGATAAATGGTCAAAGGATATGAACAGACAATTTTCAGAGGATGAGATTGAAACTATTACCACACATATGAAAGAGTGTTCCAAATCATTATTGATCAGAGAAATGCAAATTAAGACAACTCTGAGATACCACTACACACCTGTCAGATTGGCTAAGATGACAGGAAAAAATAATGATGAATGTTGGAGGGGATGCGGGAAAACTGGGACACTAATGCATTGTTGGTGGAGTTGTGAACGAATCCAACCATTCTGGAGAGCAATCTGGAATTATGCAAAAAAAATTATCAAAATGTGCATATCCTTTGATCCAGCAGTGTTTCTATTGGGCTTATATCCCAAAGAAATACTAAAGGGGGGAAAGGGACCTGTATGTGCCAAAATGTTTGTAGCAGCCCTGTTTGTAGTGGCTAGAAACTGGAAAATGAATGGATGCCCATCAATTGGAGAATGGTGGGTAAATTGTGGTATATGAATGTTATGGAATATTATTGTTCTGTAAGAAATGACCAGCAGGATGAATACAGAGAGGCTTGGAGAGACCTACATGAACTGATGCTAAGTGAAATGAGCAGAACCAGGAGATCATTATACACTTCGACAACGATATTGTATGAGGACATATTTTGATGGAAGTGGATTTCTTTGACAAAGAGACCTGAGCTTCAATTGATAAATGACGGACAAAAGCAGCTACACCCAAAGAAAGAAAGAACACTGGGAAACGAATGTGAACTATCTGCATTTTTGTTTTTTCTTCCCGGATTATTTATACTTCTGAATCCAATTCTCCTACGCAACAAGAGAACTGTTCGGTTCTGCAAACATATATTGTATCTAGGATATACTGCAACATATCCAACATATAAAGGACTGCTTGCCATCTAGGGGAGGGGGTGGAGAGAGGGAGGGGGAAAAAAAAAATCGGAACAGAAATGAGTGTCAATATAATGTAATTATTAAATAAAAAATTAAAAAAAAAAAAGGAATAAGCTAAGTGGAAGGGAATACGGTAACTGGGAGGGAAAGGGGCAAGTTGGGGGGGGGAACTCTAAGGGGGGGAGGGAGGGATACTGAAAAAGGGAGGGCTGTGAGAAGCAAGGGGAGCTCACAAGCTTAATACTGGGAAGGGGGGTAAGGGAGTAAGAAGGGAGAAAAGCATAAACCGGGGTTAACAAGATGGCAAGTAATACAGAATTGGTCATTTTAACCATAAATGTGAAGGGGGTAAACTCCTCTATAAAGAGGAAGCGGTTAGCAGAATGGATTAAAAGCCAGAATCCTACTATATGTTGTATACAGGAAACACACCTGAAGCGGGGTGATACATGCAGGTTAAAGGTAAAAGGTTGGAGCAAACACTACTATGCTTCAGGTGAAGCCAAAAAAGCAGGGGTAGCCATCCTGATCTCAGATCAAGCTAAAGCAAAAATTGATCTAATCAAAAGAGATAAGGAAGGGCACTATATCTTGCTAAAGGGTAGAATGAATAATGAAGCACTATCTATATTAAACATATATGCACCAAGTGGTGTAGCATCTAAATTCTTAAAGAGAAATTAAGAGAGCTGCAAGAAGAAATAGACAGTAAAACTATAATAGTGGGAGATCTCAACCTTGCACTCTCAGAATTAGATAAATCAAACCACAAAATAAAATAAGAAAGAAGTCAAAGAGATAAATAGAATACTAGAAAAATTGATATGATAGATCTCTGGAGAAAATGTAATGGGGACAGAAAGGAGTACACCTTCTTTTCAGCAGTTCATGGAACTTATACAAAAATTGATTATATATTAGGACATAAAAACCTCAAACTCAAATGCAGTAAGGCAGAAATAGTGAATGCATCCTTTTCAGACCATGATGCATTGAAAATTACATTCAATAAAAAGCCACAGGAAAGTAGACCAAAAATAATTGGAAACTAAATAATCTCATACTAAAGAATGATTGGTGTGAAACAGCAAATTATAGACATAATTAATAACTTCATCCAAGAAAATGATATAATAATGAGACATCATACCAAAATATATGGGATGCAGCCAAAGCGGTAATAAGGGAAATCTCATATTTCTAGAGGCCTATTTGTATAAAATAGAGAAAGAGAAGGTCAATGAATTGGGCTTGCAACTAAAAATGCTAGAAAAGGAACAAATTAAAAAACCCCAATCAAACACTAAACTTGAAATTCAAAAAATAAAAGGAGAGATCAATAAAATTGAAAGTAAAAAAACTATTGAATTGATTAATAAAACTAAGAGTTGGTTCTATGAAAAAACCAACAAAATAGACAAACCCTTAGTAAATGATTAAAAAAAGGAAAGAGGAAAATCAAATTGTTAGTCTTAAAAATGAAAAGGGAGAACTCACCAAACGAAGAGGAAATTAGAGCAATATTAGGAGTTACTTTGCCCAACTTTACGCCATTAAATTCGACAACTTAAATGAAATAGAAGAATACCTCCAAAAATATAGCTTGCCTAAACTAACAGAGGAAGAAGTAAATATCCTAAACACTCCTATCTCAGAAAAAGAAATAGAACAAACTATCAATCAACTCCCTAAGAAAAAAACCCCAGGACCAGATGGATTTATATCTGAATTCTATCAAACATTTAAAGATCAATTAACTCCAATGCTAAATAAACTATTTGAAGAAGTAGGGATTGAAGGAGTCCTACCAAACTCCTTTTATGACACAGACATGGTACTGATACCTAAACCAGGTAGGCTGAAAACAGAGAAAGAAAATTATAGACCAATCTCCCTAATGAATATTGATGCTAAAATCTTAAATAAAATATTAGCAAAAAGATTACAGAAAATTGTCACCAGGATAATACACTATGACCAAGTAGGATTTATAGCAGGAATGCAGGGCTGGTTCAATATTAGGAAAACTATTAGCATAATTGACTATATCAATAACCAAACAAACAAAAACCACATGATCATCTCAATAGATGCAGAAAAAGCATTTGATAAAATCCAACATCCATTCCTAATAAAAACACTTGAGAGCATAGGAATAAATGGACTTTTCCTTAAAATAGTCAGGAGCATATATTTAAAACCATCAGTAAGCATATTGCAATGGGCAAAAACTGGAACCTTTCCCAGTAAGATCTGGAGTGAAGCAAGGTTGCCCACTATCACCATTATTATTTAATATTGTATTAGAAACACTAGCTCGGCAATAAGAGTCGAGAAAGATATTAAGGAATTAGAGTAGGCAATGAGGAAACCAAACTATCACTCTTTGCAGATGATATGATGGTATACCTAGAGAACCCCAGAGATTCTACCAAAAAGCTATTGGAAATAATTCATAATTTTAGCAAAGTAGCTGGCTACAAAATAAATCCCCATAAATCCTCAGCATTTTTATACATCACCAACAAAACCAACAGCAAGAGATCACAGAGAGAAATTCCATTCAGAATAACTGTTGATACCATAAAATATTTGGGAATCTATCTACCAAAGGAAAGTCAGGAATTATATGAGCAAAATTATAAAAAAGTCGCCACACAAATAAAGTCAGACTTAAATAATTGGAAAAATATTAAGTGCTCCTGGATCGGCGAGCGAACATAATAAAGATGCAATACTCCCTAAACTAATCTATTTATTTAGTGCTATACCAATCAGACTTCCAAGAAAATATTTTATTGATCTAGAAAAAATAACAACAAAATTCATATGGAACAATAAAAAGTCGAGAATCTCAAGGGAATTAATGAAAAAAAAATCAAATGAAGGTGGCCTAGCTGTACCTGATCTAAAATTATATTATAAAGCAGCAGTCACCAAAACCATTTGGTATTGGCTAAGAAATAGATTAGTGGATCAGTGGAAAAGGCTAGGCTCACAAGACAGAATAGTCAATTATAGCAATCTAGTGTTTGACAAACCCAAAGCCCCTAACTTCTGGGAAAAGAATTCATTATTTGATGAAAACTGCTGCGATAATTGGAAATTAGTATGGCAGAAATTAGGCATGGACCCACACTTAACACCATATACCAAGATAAGATCAAAATGGGTCTATGACCTAGGCATAAAGAACGAGATTATAAATAAATTAGAGGAACATAGAATAGTTTATCTCTCAGACTTGTGGAGGAGAAAGAAATTTGTGACCAAAGATGAACTAGAGACCATTACTGATCACAGAATAGAAAATTTCGATTACATCAAATTAAAAAGCCTTTGTACAAATAAAACTAATGCAAACAAGATTAGAAGGGAAGCAACAAACTGGGAAAACATTTTCACAGTTAAAGGTTCTGATAAAGGCCTCATTTCCAAAATATATACAGAACTGACTCAAATTTATAAGAAATCAAGCCATTCTCCAATTGATAAATGGTCAAAGGATATGAACAGACAATTTTCAGAGGATGAGATTGAAACTATTACCACACATATGAAAGAGTGTTCCAAATCATTATTGATCAGAGAAATGCAAATTAAGACAACTCTGAGATACCACTACACACCTGTCAGATTGGCTAAGATGACAGGAAAAAATAATGATGAATGTTGGAGGGGATGCGGGAAAACTGGGACACTAATGCATTGTTGGTGGAGTTGTGAACGAATCCAACCATTCTGGAGAGCAATCTGGAATTATGCCCAAAAAATTATCAAAATGTGCATATCCTTTGATCCAGCAGTGTTTCTATTGGGCTTATATCCCAAAGAAATACTAAAGAAGGGAAAGGGACCTGTATGTGCCAAAATGTTTGTAGCAGCCCTGTTTGTAGTGGCTAGAAACTGGAAAATGAATGGATGCCCATCAATTGGAGAATGGCTGGGTAAATTGTGGTATATGAATGTTATGGAATATTATTGTTCTGTAAGAAATGACCAGCAGGATGAATACAGAGAGGCTTGGAGAGACCTACATGAACTGATGCTAAGTGAAATGAGCAGAACCAGGAGATCATTATACACTTCGACAACGATATTGTATGAGGACATATTTTGATGGAAGTGGATTTCTTTGACAAAGAGACCTGAGCTTCAATTGATAAATGACGGACAAAAGCAGCTACACCCAAAGAAAGAACACTGGGAAACGAATGTGAACTATCTGCATTTTTGTTTTTCTTCCCGGATTATTTATACCTTCTGAATCCAATTCTCCCTACGCAACAAGAGAACTGTTCGGTTCTGCAAACATATATTGTATCTAGGATATACTGCAACATATCCAACATATAAAGGACTGCTTGCCATCTAGGGGAGGGGGTGGAGAGAGGGAGGGGAAAAAAATCGGAACAGAAATGAGTGTCAATATAATGTAATTATTAAATAAAAAATTAAAAAAAAAAAGGAATAAGCTAAGTGGAAGGGAATACGGTAACTGGGAGGGAAAGGGGCAAGTTGGGGGGGGGGGAACTCTAAGGGGGGAGGAGGGATACTGAAAAAGGGAGGGCTGTGAGAAGCAAGGGGAGCTCACAAGCTTAATACTGGGAAGGGGGGTAAGGGAGTAAGAAGGGAGAAAAGCATAAACCGGGGTTAACAAGATGGCAAGTAATACAGAATTGGTCATTTTAACCATAAATGTGAACGGGGTAAACTCCTCTATAAAGAGGAAGCGGTTAGCAGAATGGATTAAAAGCCAGAATCCTACAATATGTTGTATACAGGAAACACACCTGAAGCGGGGTGATACATGCAGGTTAAAGGTAAAAGGTTGGAGCAAAACCTACTATGCTTCAGGTGAAGCCAAAAAAGCAGGGGTAGCCATCCTGATCTCAGATCAAGCTAAAGCAAAAATTGATCTAATCAAAAGAGATAAGGAAGGGCACTATATCTTGCTAAAGGGTAGAATGAATAATGAAGCACTATCTATATTAAACATATATGCACCAAGTGGTGTAGCATCTAAATTCTTAAAAGAGAAATTAAGAGAGCTGCAAGAAGAAATAGACAGTAAAACTATAATAGTGGGAGATCTCAACCTTGCACTCTCAGAATTAGATAAATCAAACCACAAAATAAATAAGAAAGAAGTCAAAGAGATAAATAGAATACTAGAAAAATTAGATATGATAGATCTCTGGAGAAAATGTAATGGGGACAGAAAGGAGTACACCTTCTTTTCAGCAGTTCATGGAACTTATACAAAAATTGATTATATATTAGGACATAAAAACCTCAAACTCAAATGCAGTAAGGCAGAAATAGTGAATGCATCCTTTTCAGACCATGATGCATTGAAAATTACATTCAATAAAAAGCCACAGGAAAGTAGACCAAAAAATAATTGGAAACTAAATAATCTCATACTAAAGAATGATTGGGTGAAACAGCAAATTATAGACATAATTAATAACTTCATCCAAGAAAATGATAATAATGAGACATCATACCAAAATATATGGGATGCAGCCAAAGCGGTAATAAGGGGAAATCTCATATTTCTAGAGGCCTATTTGTATAAAATAGAGAAAGAGAAGGTCAATGAATTGGGCTTGCAACTAAAAATGCTAGAAAAGGAACAAATTAAAAACCCCCAATCAAACACTAAACTTGAAATTCAAAAAATAAAAGGAGAGATCAATAAAATTGAAAGTAAAAAAACTATTGAATTGATTAATAAAACTAAGAGTTGGTTCTATGAAAAAACCAACAAAATAGACAAACCCTTAGTAAATCTGATTAAAAAAAGGAAAGAGGAAAATCAAATTGTTAGTCTTAAAAATGAAAAGGGAGAACTCACCACTAACGAAGAGGAAATTAGAGCAATAATTAGGAGTTACTTTGCCCAACTTTACACCAATAAATTCGACAACTTAAATGAAATAGAAGAATACCTCCAAAAATATAGCTTGCCTAAACTAACAGAGGAAGAAGTAAATATCCTAAACACTCCTATCTCAGAAAAAGAAATAGAACAAACTATCAATCAACTCCCTAAGAAAAAAACCCCAGGACCAGATGGATTTACATCTGAATTCTATCAAACATTTAAAGATCAATTAACTCCAATGCTAAATAAACTATTTGAAGAAGTAGGGATTGAAGGAGTCCTACCAAACTCCTTTTATGACACAGACATGGTACTGATACCTAAACCAGGTAGGCTGAAAACAGAGAAAGAAAATTATAGACCAATCTCCCTAATGAATATTGATGCTAAAATCTTAAATAAAATATTAGCAAAAAGATTACAGAAAATTGTCACCAGGATAATACACTATGACCAAGTAGGATTTATAGCAGGAATGCAGGGCTGGTTCAATATTAGGAAAACTATTAGCATAATTGACTATATCAATAACCAAACAAACAAAAACCACATGATCATCTCAATAGATGCAGAAAAAGCATTTGATAAAATCCAACATCCATTCCTAATAAAAACACTTGAGAGCATAGGAATAAATGGACTTTTCCTTAAAATAGTCAGGAGCATATATTTAAAACCATCAGTAAGCATCATATGCAATGGGCAAAAACTGGAACCTTTCCCAGTAAGATCTGGAGTGAAGCAAGGTTGCCCACTATCACCATTATTATTTAATATTGTATTAGAAACACTAGCCTCGGCAATAAGAGTCGAGAAAGATATTAAAGGAATTAGAGTAGGCAATGAGGAAACCAAACTATCACTCTTTGCAGATGATATGATGGTATACTAGAGAACCCCAGAGATTCTACCAAAAAGCTATTGGAAATAATTCATAATTTTAGCAAAGTAGCTGGCTACAAAATAAATCCCCATAAATCCTCAGCATTTTTATACATCACCAACAAAACCCAACAGCAAGAGATACAAAGAGAAATTCCATTCAGAATAACTGTTGATACCATAAAATATTTGGGAATCTATCTACCAAAGGAAAGTCAGGAATTATATGAGCAAAATTATAAAAAAGTCTCCACACAAATAAAGTCAGACTTAAATAATTGGAAAAATATTAAGTGCTCGTGGATCGGCCGAGCGAACATAATAAAGATGACAATACTCCCTAAACTAATCTATTTATTTAGTGCTATACCAATCAGACTTCCAAGAAAATATTTTATTGATCTAGAAAAAATAACAACAAAATTCATATGGAACAATAAAAAGTCGAGAATCTCAAGGGAATTAATGAAAAAAAAATCAAATGAAGGTGGCCTAGCTGTACCTGATCTAAAATTATATTATAAAGCAGCAGTCACCAAAACCATTTGGTATTGGCTAAGAAATAGATTAGTGGATCAGTGGAAAAGGCTAGGCTCACAAGACAGAATAGTCAATTATAGCAATCTAGTGTTTGACAAACCCAAAGCCCCTAACTTCTGGGAAAAGAATTCATTATTTGATGAAAACTGCTGCGATAATTGGAAATTAGTATGGCAGAAATTAGGCATGGACCCACACTTAACACCATATACCAAGATAAGATCAAAATGGGTCTATGACCTAGGCATAAAGAACGAGATTATAAATAAATTAGAGGAACATAGAATAGTTTATCTCTCAGACTTGTGGAGAAGAAAGAAATTTGTGACCAAAGATGAACTAGAGACCATTACTGATCACAGAATAGAAAATTTCGATTACATCAAATTAAAAAGCCTTTGTACAAATAAAACTAATGCAAACAAGATTAGAAGGGAAGCAACAAACTGGGAAAACATTTTCACAGTTAAAGGTTCTGATAAAGGCCTCATTTCCAAAATATATACAGAACTGACTCAAATTTATAAGAAATCAAGCCATTCTCCAATTGATAAATGGTCAAAGGATATGAACAGACAATTTTCAGAGGATGAGATTGAAACTATTACCACACATATGAAAGAGTGTTCCAAATCATTATTGATCAGAGAAATGCAAATTAAGACAACTCTGAGATACCACTACACACCTGTCAGATTGGCTAAGATGACAGGAAAAAATAATGATGAATGTTGGAGGGGATGCGGGAAAACTGGGACACTAATGCATTGTTGGTGGAGTTGTGAACGAATCCAACCATTCTGGAGAGCAATCTGGAATTATGCCCAAAAAATTATCAAAATGTGCATATCCTTTGATCCAGCAGTGTTTCTATTGGGCTTATATCCCAAAGAAATACTAAAGAAGGGAAAGGGACCTGTATGTGCCAAAATGTTTGTAGCAGCCCTGTTTGTAGTGGCTAGAAACTGGAAAATGAATGGATGCCATCAATTGGAGAATGGCTGGGTAAATTGTGGTATATGAATGTTATGGAATATTATTGTTCTGTAAGAAATGACCAGCAGGATGAATACAGAGAGGCTTGGAGAGACCTACATGAACTGATGCTAAGTGAAATGAGCAGAACCAGGAGATCATTATACACTTCGACAACGATATTGTATGAGGACATATTTTGATGGAAGTGGATTTCTTTGACAAAGAGACCTGAGCTTCAATTGATAAATGACGGACAAAAGCAGCTACACCCAAAGAAAGAACACTGGGAAACGAATGTGAACTATCTGCATTTTTGTTTTTCTTCCCGGATTATTTATACCTTCTGAATCCAATTCTCCCTACGCAACAAGAGAACTGTTCGGTTCTGCAAACATATATTGTATCTAGGATATACTGCAACATATCCAACATATAAAGGACTGCTTGCCATCTAGGGGAGGGGGTGGAGAGAGGGAGGGGAAAAAAAAATCGGAACAGAAATGAGTGTCAATATAATGTAATTATTAAATAAAAAATTAAAAAAAAAAAAGGAATAAGCTAAGTGGAAGGGAATACGGTAACTGGGAGGGAAAGGGGCAAGTTGGGGGGGGGGAACTCTAAGGGGGGAGGGAGGGATACTGAAAAAGGGAGGGCTGTGAGAAGCAAGGGGAGCTCACAAGCTTAATACTGGGAAGGGGGTAAGGGAGTAAGAAGGGAGAAAAGCATAAACCGGGGTTAACAAGATGGCAAGTAATACAGAATTGGTCATTTTAACCATAAATGTGAACGGGGTAAACTCCTCTATAAAGAGGAAGCGGTTAGCAGAATGGATTAAAAGCCAGAATCCTACAATATGTTGTATACAGGAAACACACCTGAAGCGGGGTGATACATGCAGGTTAAAGGTAAAAGGTTGGAGCAAAACCTACTATGCTTCAGGTGAAGCCAAAAAAGCAGGGGTAGCCATCCTGATCTCAGATCAAGCTAAAGCAAAAATTGATCTAATCAAAAGAGATAAGGAAGGGCACTATATCTTGCTAAAGGGTAGAATGAATAATGAAGCACTATCTATATTAAACATATATGCACCAAGTGGTGTAGCATCTAAATTCTTAAAAGAGAAATTAAGAGAGCTGCAAGAAGAAATAGACAGTAAAACTATAATAGTGGGAGATCTCAACCTTGCACTCTCAGAATTAGATAAATCAAACCACAAAATAAATAAGAAAGAAGTCAAAGAGATAAATAGAATACTAGAAAAATTAGATATGATAGATCTCTGGAGAAAATGTAATGGGGACAGAAAGGAGTACACCTTCTTTTCAGCAGTTCATGGAACTTATACAAAAATTGATTATATATTAGGACATAAAAACCTCAAACTCAAATGCAGTAAGGCAGAAATAGTGAATGCATCCTTTTCAGACCATGATGCATTGAAAATTACATTCAATAAAAAGCCACAGGAAAGTAGACCAAAAAATAATTGGAAACTAAATAATCTCATACTAAAGAATGATTGGGTGAAACAGCAAATTATAGACATAATTAATAACTTCATCCAAGAAAATGATAATAATGAGACATCATACCAAAATATATGGGATGCAGCCAAAGCGGTAATAAGGGGAAATCTCATATTTCTAGAGGCCTATTTGTATAAAATAGAGAAAGAGAAGGTCAATGAATTGGGCTTGCAACTAAAAATGCTAGAAAAGGAACAAATTAAAAACCCCCAATCAAACACTAAACTTGAAATTCAAAAAATAAAAGGAGAGATCAATAAAATTGAAAGTAAAAAAACTATTGAATTGATTAATAAAACTAAGAGTTGGTTCTATGAAAAAACCAACAAAATAGACAAACCCTTAGTAAATCTGATTAAAAAAAGGAAAGAGGAAAATCAAATTGTTAGTCTTAAAAATGAAAAGGGAGAACTCACCACTAACGAAGAGGAAATTAGAGCAATAATTAGGAGTTACTTTGCCCAACTTTACGCCAATAAATTCGACAACTTAAATGAAATAGAAGAATACCTCCAAAAATATAGCTTGCCTAAACTAACAGAGGAAGAAGTAAATATCCTAAACACTCCTATCTCAGAAAAAGAAATAGAACAAACTATCAATCAACTCCCTAAGAAAAAAACCCCAGGACCAGATGGATTTACATCTGAATTCTATCAAACATTTAAAGATCAATTAACTCCAATGCTAAATAAACTATTTGAAGAAGTAGGGATTGAAGGAGTCCTACCAAACTCCTTTTATGACACAGATATGATACTGATACCTAAACCAGGTAGGCTGAAAACAGAGAAAGAAAATTATAGACCAATCTCCCTAATGAATATTGATGCTAAAATCTTAAATAAAATATTAGCAAAAAGATTACAGAAAATCATCCCCAGGATAATACACTATGACCAAGTAGGATTTATACCAGGAATGCAGGGCTGGTTCAATATTAGGAAAACTATTAACATAATTGACTATATCAACAACCAACCAAACAAAAACCATATGATCATCTCAATAGATGCAGAAAAAGCATTTGATAAAATCCAACAGCCATTCCTAATAAAAATACTTGAGAGCATAGGAATAAAAGGACTTTTCCTTAAAATAGTTAGGAGCATATATTTTAAACCTTCAGTAAGCATCATATGCAATGGGGAAAAACTGGAACCTTTCCCGGTAAGATCTGGAGTGAAGCAAGGTTGCCCACTATCACCATTATTATTCAATATTGTATTAGAAACACTGGCCTCTGCAATAAGAGTCGAGAAAGAGATTAAAGGAATTAGAGTAGGCAATGAGGAAACCAAACTATCACTCTTTGCAGATGATATGATGGTATACCTAGAAAACCCCAGAGATTCTACTAAAAAGCTATTAGAAATAATTCATAATTTTAGCAAAGTAGCAGGATACAAAATAAATCCCCATAAATCCTCAGCATTCTTATACACCACCAACAAAATCCAAGAGCAAGAGATACAAAGAGAAATTCCATTCAAAATAACTGTTGATAGCATAAAATATTTGGGAATCTACCTACCAAAGGAAAGTCAGGAATTATATGAGCAAAATTACAAAAAAGTTTTCACACAAATAAAGTCAGACTTAAATAATTGGAAAAATATTAAGTGCTCTTGGATAGGCCGAGCAAATATAATAAAGATGACAATACTCCCTAAACTAATCTATTTATTTAGTGCTATACCAATCAGACTTCCAAGAAAATATTTTAATGATTTAGAAAAAATAACAACAAAATTCATATGGAACAATAAAAAGTCGAGAATCTCAAGGGAATTAATGAAAAAAAAAATCAAATGAAGGTGGTCTAGCTGTACCTGATCTAAAATTATATTATAAAGCAGCAGTCACCAAAACCATCTGGTATTGGCTTAGAAATAGATTAGTTGATCAGTGGAAAAGGTGAGGTTCACAAGACAGAATAGTCAACTATAGCAATCTAGTGTTTGACAAACCCAAAGATTCTAAATTTTGGGATAAGATTTCATTATTTGATAAAAACTGCTGGGATAACTGGAAATTAGTATGGCAGAAATTAGGCAAGGACCCACACTTAACACCACATACCAAGATAAGATCAAAATGGGTCCATGACCTAGGCATAAAGAACGAGATTATAAATAAATTAGAGGAACATAGGATAGTTTATCTCTCAGACTTGTGGAGGAGAAAGAAATTTGTGACCAAAGATGAACTAGAGACCATTACTGATCACAAAATAGAAAATTTTGATTATATCAAATTAAAAAGCCTTTGTACAAACAGAACGAATGCAAACAAGATTAGTAGGGAAGTAACAAACTGGGAAAACATCTTTACAATTAAAGGTTCTGATAAAGGCCTCATTTCCAAAATATATAGAGAACTGACTCAAATTTATAAAAAATCAAGCCATTCTCCAATTGATAAATGGTCAAAGGATATGAACAGACAATTTTCAGATGAAGAAATTGAAACTATTACCACTCACATGAAAGAGTGTTCCAAATCACTATTGATCAGAGAAATGCAAATTAAGACAACTCTGAGATATCACTACACACCTGTCAGATTGGCTAAGATGACAGGAAAAAATAATGATGAATGTTGGAGGGGATGCGGGAAAACGGGGACACTGATGCATTGTTGGTGGAGTTGTGAACGAATCCAGCCATTCTGGAGAGCGATCTGGAATTATGCCCAAACAAAAAGTTATCAAACTGTGCATACCCTTTGATCCAGCAGTGTTTCTATTGGGCTTATACCCCAAAGAGATACTAAAAAAGGGAAGGGGACCTGTATGTGCCAAAATGTTTGTAGCAGCCCTGTTTGTAGTGGCTAGAAACTGGAAAATGAATGGATGCCCATCAATTGGAGAATGGCTGGGTAAATTGTGGTATATGAATGTTATGGAATATTATTGCTCTGTAAGGAATGACCAGCAGGATGAATACAGAGAGGCTTGGAGAGACCTACATGGACTGATGCTAAGTGAGATGAGCAGAACCAGGAGATCATTATACACTTCGACAACGATATTGTATGAGGATGTATTCTGATGGAAGTGGATTTCTCTGACAAAGAGACTTAACTGAGTTTCATTGGAGAAATGATGGACAGAAACAGCTACATCCAAAGAAGGAATACTGGGAAATGAATGTGAACTATTTGCATTTTTGATTTTCTTCCCGAGTTATTTTTACCTTCTGAATCCAATTCTCCCTGTGCAACAAGAGAAGTGTTCGGTTCTGCAAATATGTATTGTATCTAGGATATACTGCAACATATTTAACATATATAGGACTGCTTGCCATCCTGGGGGGGGGGAGGAGGGAGGGAGGGGAAAAAAACGAAACATAAGTGATTGCAAGGGATAATGTCGTGTAAAAATTATCCTGGCATGGATTCTGTCAATACAAAGTTATTATTAAATAAAATAAAATTAAAAAAAAAAAGGAATTATGGACTTTTCCATAAAATAGGCAGGAGCATATATTTAAAACCATCAGTAAGCATCATACACAATGGGGAAAAACTGGAACCTTTCCCAGAAAGATCTGGAGTGAAGCAAGGTTGCCCACTATCACCATTGTTATTCAATATTGTATTAGAAACACTACCCTCTGTAATAAGAGTCAAGAAAGAGATGAAAGGAATTAGAGTAGGCAATGAGGAAACCAAACTATCACTCTTTGCAGATGAAATGATGGTATATCTAGAGAACCCCAGAGATTCTACTAAAAAGCTACTAGCAATAATTCATAACATTAGCAAAGTAGCGGGATACAAAATAAATCCCCATAAATCCTCAGCATTTTTATACATCACCAACAAAATCCAATAGCAAGAGATAAAAAGAGAAATTCCATTCAAAACAACTGTCGATAGCATAAAATATTTGGGAATCTATCTATCAAAGGAAAGTCAGGAATTATATGAGCAAAATTACAAAAAAATTTCCACACAAATAAAGTCAGACTGAAATAATTGGAAAAATATTAAGTGCTCTTGGATAGACCCAGCAAATATAATAATGATTATTTAGTGCTATACCAATCAGACTTCCAAGAAAATATTTTAATGATCTAGAAAAAATAACAACAAAATTCATATGGAAGAACAAAAGGTCGAGAATCTCAAGGGAATTAATGAAAAAAAAATCAAATAAAGGTGGCCTAGCTATACCTGATCTCAAATTGTATTATAAAGCAGCAGTCACCAAAACCATTTGGTATTGGCTAAGAAATAGATTACTTGATCAGTGGAAGAGATTAGGATCACAAGACAGAATAGTCAACTATAGCATTCTAGTGGTTGACAAACCCAAAGATCCTAACTTTTAGGATAAGAATTCATTATTTGATAAAAACTGCTGGGATAACTGGAAATTAGTATGGCAGAAATTAGGTATGGACAGATACTTAACACTGTATACCAAGATAAAATCAAAATGGGTCCACGATCTAGGGATAAAGAACGAGATTATAAATAAATTAGAGGAACATAGGATAGTTTCTCTCTCAGACTTGTGGAGGAGAAAGAAATTTGTGACCAAAGATGAACTGGAGACCACTACTGATCACAAAATAGAAATTTTTGATTGGTTTCAAAATGTTCTTTGGAATAAATGACACCCATACTGCCTTTAACAGAAAAAATTGGGGCAGTTATGTAGTATAGTAGATAGATCACCAATCGTGGAGTCAGGAGGACATGAGTTCAAATTCACCTTCAGACACTTGACACTTCCTAGTTGTGTGACCATAGGCAAGACACTTTACCCCAATTGCCTTGCAACACACACAAACACACACAAGAATTTCAACCATCATCCTATAATGCCATGAATTTTTTTTGTTGTTTTTGTAAATAGTAGACATAAGCTTTTGGACATTTGTCCTCAATCTTAAAAAGATAGTGACTCCTGAGATCCCTTCCTACCTTGATTTCGTGTTTAAACATCTTCCTATATGATAAAATGGGAAAGATGGTGATTCTGAACTTATAGAGAAATTGAGGAAGCACTTTTGAGATTCACCAAAATTTTTGAAGCACTTGGGGAGTTGTCAAGATTGTTAAGAGAATAACTTGCCACCTGAAATTAGCATGCAAAGTAGGGGAGAGAGGTGCTTGAGGACTTGAGTAAACAAAAGTACTATAGAGCAACCATTATGGAAAATTTGCGATTTGCCTCTGAGTTTTCATTTTACTGTGAGTTTTACTAATTTTAGCTAAGTGTATGCAATGCTTAAAACCCTCCTGAAATTCATGATCTTCAGAAGACTTTATTAGTATTAGAAGATGTCAAATTCCCACATTCGTTATACATTCAAAAAGATTTCTCTCCAGTATGATTTAGTATAAAGATAAAAACTATACTCCTAAGGGAAAGCTTTCCCCACCCTATTATTTGTAAAACTATTGCGGGAATTTTCTGGTGTTTGGTAACATGTGGGCTCCTGGGAAGTGACTTTTCACATTTATAAATAAAGCTCCTCTCCATCGTGAACTCTCTGTATTAAGATGGGTTCTCCGAATGGAAGATTTCCCTCATTAATTCATGTTTTTCTCTCATGTGAACTCTTTGATGTACAGTTTAAGAGCTGTGTTCAAGCAGAAAGCCATTCCACATTCACTAACCTGATGAGGTTTCTCTCCAGTATGAACTCTGTGAAGATGCGTTTTTCAGAGGAAGGACGTTCTACATTCTACCTATATATAAGGTTTTTCTCCAGTATGAATCCATTGGTGTTGCATAAGTTTTTTGTTTGTTTTCTCAAATAAGGCCTTCCCACAATCTGTGTGCATGCATAAGGTTTCTCTCGGTGTAAATTCTCTGGGATCAAACAAGTTCCTTCATCTGAAAGAAAGTTTTCCTACACTGTGAACATTGTTAAGGTTTATTGTGATAACTGCGTTAGCACCCTTAGAATCAGCCAGTCAGGATAAGCAAAAGTCCTCAGTCTTTATTCTTTGTCTTTAGGGGTAGAAGTGAAGGGGTTGGAAGCAGGATCTCTGCAACCTTCCTTTTTCCTTGTCTACAGCCAAAGTGACTCTTGCTCGTCTTACTCCACCCCCAGTCCCTCCTACAATTCTCTGTATACACCAATCATCCAGCCAGCACAGGATAGTGGTAAGGACCACTTTCCAAGCATATGCCCATAGAGTATTTTCCAATTGGTAGTTAGCCTCAAGTGCTCGGCTGTCCTGACCTCAGTGCATTGACTCAAGAGTTTCAGCCCTCTACATCTCCCGCTTGCTTTTGTTTTAGAACACAGGTGGTCACACAATCCCTGACTTCTCAGGGAGGGGAGAACCCCAAAACGAGGTGGTCACACTCTCTCTGACTTCTCAGGAAAGGAAGGGAAAACATCAAAAAGGAGGTGATCACGCTCCCCGACAGCTCAGGAAGGAAGATGAAAAACACCAAAGGGAAGTGGGGATTGCTAACAGGTTTCTGGGCTGAAGGGTTTTATTAGAAACAGGTATGCACAAACCCATCAGCATGGGAGGTGTTACACAAGCACATATCAATAACATACAGGCTAGTAGTGATGACTCTCCCCACAAACAGTGCAGGCTCATTGTGGTGCAACAAACATCAATTGTACATGAATTGTGGTGCAACAAACATCAATTGTACATGAAAGTAGTGATATAACAAACAATATGAATCAACATAGTGTTGTAAAAGATTTCCAGAAGTCCTAGAAGAAGGGTATGTAAACAACAGTCACACATACGCCTTCTTCAGCAGCCAAGAGAGAGTCCAACATCAATCTATTGTCCATTGCTTCACATGTCAGGGGACCCAATGATTCCCAAAAGTTTTTGAAGTCCTGCAACAGTCTTTTTATGTGTTAGGGAATTCAGTGATTCAAGTACACGCAATAGTAGAGAAGTCCTGCAACAGTCTTATCATATCTCAGAGAATCCAATGATTCCAGCAGATTTTGAAGTCCTACAACAATCTTATCATGTCTCAGAGAATCCAATGATTCCTGAGAATTTTGAAGTTCTATAATTTTTGATGTACATGAGTCAAACGCCATAACTGCTATCCTCATTCAGTGATGAGCACAGTCAGCAATGGAACCACCAGAAGTTTCTTGGGTGTACTTCCTTTCAAGGTGTGCTCCATCTCTCTCTGATGGACAAAGTGAATACGGCTCATTGGCACCCATCTGATTCCTTCTCCATTTGTGGAGATACAAGCAAACCCTCTCCCCTAAGCAGTTTATCTATCCGGTCCCTTCCATTCACCACTTTCTGGGCCTCTCCACATCACCTGGCGATTATTTAGATAGTGGAGCTGCTCGCACTGGACACTGCCCTTCCGGTGGGTTATAAAACCTGCCTGCCAGAGTCAATGCACCTTGTCAAAATTCAAAAGCTAGATTTACAAGTTCTCTAGGGTTGCCTGTGGCTCCCCCTTTCTTTTGTTTTTGGAGGAGCATCTTAATATCTCTGTTTCTCTTCTCTACTATTGCCTGTACTTGAGATTAAAAGGTATGGTAGTGGTGTGTAAAATCTTAAACTGTGCACAAAAGTGTGCAAAATGTTTATTAGTATATACAGGTTCATTGTTTTCATTGCTTGTGGGGCACCCATAATTGCAAATACTTGTATAAGGAATTCAGTGACCACTCAGCTTGTCTCTTTTGCTACTGGTATTGCAAAAGTGAATCCTGAAAAGTGTCTACAACATGGATAAAAGACAGACAAAAAAAGATTTATAAAGGGTCAAATCCATTTGGCAAATTTCATTGCCTCTCAAACCACAAGGGTTCTTCTCTGGAGTCAATGTAGGAGCGTGGAAAGGAAGGCAAGCTGTATAGGTTTTTATTAGGCTCCTACCTTCCTCTCTTGCTTTTCCAAATTAGAAATGTATGATGCATTGTTGGTGGAGTTGTGAACGAATCCAGCCATTCTGGAGAGCGATCTGGAATTATGCCCAAAAAGTTATCAAACTGTGCATACCCTTTGATCCAGCAGTGTTTCTATTGGGCTTATACCCCAAAGAGATACTAAAAAAGGGAAGGGGACCTGTATGTGCCAAAATGTTTGTAGCAGCCCTGTTTGTAGTGGCTAGAAACTGGAAAATGAATGGATGCCCATCAATTGGAGAATGGCTGGGTAAATTGTGGTATATGAATGTTATGGAATATTATTGCTCTGTAAGGAATGACCAGCAGGATGAATACAGAGAGGCTTGGAGAGACCTACATGGACTGATGCTAAGTGAGATGAGCAGAACCAGGAGATCATTATACACTTCGACAACGATATTGTATGAGGATGTATTCTGATGGAAGTGGATTTCTCTGACAAAGAGACTTAACTGAGTTTCATTGGAGAAATGATGGACAGAAACAGCTACACCCAAAGAAGGAATACTGGGAAATGAATGTGAACTATTTGCATTTTTGATTTTCTTCCCGAGTTATTTTTACCTTCTGAATCCAATTCTCCCTGTGCAACAAGAGAAGTGTTCGGTTCTGCAAATATGTATTGTATCTAGGATATACTGCAACATGTTTAGCATATATAGGACTGCTTGCCATCCTGGGGGGGGGAGGAGGGAGGGAGGGGAAAAAACGAAACATAAGTGATTGCAAGGGATAATGTCGTGTAGAAATTATCCTGGCATGGATTCTGTCAATGCGAAGTTATTATTAAATAAAATAAAATTTATTAAAAAAAAAAAAAAAAACAAATTAGAAATGTAAAGCTCGAGCAGCCTGATGATATTTAGAATGAGAATCTTGGGCTGCCTTTCAAGGTGTGCTCCATCTCTCTCTGATGGACAAGGTGAATACGGCTCATTGGCACCCATCTGATTCCTTCTCCATTTGTGGAGATACAAGCAAACCCTCTCCCCTAAGCAGTTTATCTATCTGGTCCCTTCCATTTACTACTTTCTGGGCCTCTCCACATCACCTGGCGATTATTTAGATAGTGGAGCTGCTCGCACTGGACACTGCCCTTCCGGTGGGTTATAAAACCTGCCTGCCAGAGCCAATACACCTTGTCAATGTCAATAGTATAAAGAACTAGATTTATAAGTTCTCTAGGGTTGCCTGTGGCTTCCCCTTTCTTTTGTTTTTGGAGGAGCATCTTAATCTCTCTGTTTCTCTTCTCTAGTATTGCCTGTACTTGAAGATTAAAAGGTATGCTAGTGATGTGTAAAATCTTACACTGTGCACAAAAGTGTGTAAAATGTTTAGAAGCACATGCAGGTCCATTGTCTGTTTCCATTGCTTGTGGCGCACCCATAATTGCAAATGCTTGTATAAGGAATTCAGTGACCACTCAGGGTGTCTCTTTTGCTGCTGGTATTACAAAAGTGAATCCTGAAAAAGTGTCTACCACAACATGGATAAAAGACAGAGGACCAAAAGATTTATAGTGGGTCACATCCATTTGCCAAATTTCATTGGGTCTCAAACCACAAGGGTTCTTCTCTGGAGTCAATGTAGGAGCGTGGAAAGGAAGGCAAGCTGTACAGGTTTTTATTAGGCTCCTAGCTTCCTCTCTTGCTTTTCCAAATTAGAAATGTAAAGCTCGAGCAGCCTGATGATATTTAGAATGAGAATCTTGGGCTGCCTTTCAAGGTCCATCATCTCTCTCTGATGGACAAGGTGAATACAGCTCATTGGCACCCATCTGATTCCTTCTCCATTTGTGGAGATACAAGCAAACCCTCTCCCCCAAGCAGTTTATCTATCTGGTCCCTTCCATTCACCACTTTCTGAGCCTCTCCACATCACCTGGCGATTATTTAGATAGTGGTGCTGCTCGCACTGGACACTGCCCTTCTGGTGGGTTATAAAACCTGCCTGCCAGAGCCAATGCACCTTGTCAAAAATCAAGAAATAGTATAAAGAGCTAGATTGACAAGTTCTCTAGGGTTGCCTTTGGCTCCCCCTTTCTTTTGTTTTTGGAGGAGCATCTTAAATGTCTCTGTTCCTCTTCTCTACTACTGCTGTACTTGAGGATTAAAAGGTATGCTAGTGGTGCGTAAAATCTTACACTGTGCACAAAAGTGTGCAAAATTTTTAGAAGTATATACAGGTCCATTGTCTGTTTTCATTGCTTATGGCGCACCCATAATTGCAAATGCTTGTATAAGGAATTCAGTGACCACTCAGGCTGTCTCTTTTGCTGCTGCTTTTGCAAAAGTGAATCCTGAAAAAGTATCTACCACAACATGGATAAAAGACAGAGGACCAAAAGATTTATAATGGGTCACATCCATTTGCTAAATTTCATCGGGTCTCAAACCACGAGGGTTCTTCCCTGGAGGCAGTGTAGGAGCGTGGAAAGGAAGACAAGCTGTACAGGTATTTACAATGCTCCTAGCTTCCTCTCTTGTTTTTCCAAATTATAAATATAAAGCTCAAGCAGCCTGATGATATTTAGAATGAGATTCTTGGGCTGCCTGAAATAAAGGAGTATTGACCAACATCGTTAGAAGGCTATCTGCCTTTGAATTACCATCAAAAATAGAACCTGGAAGTCCACTATGAGAGTGGAACTGCAAGATATCAATCTTACCTGGATGCTTTCTCACTTGCTCTTGAAGTTCCTAAAAGAGCTGATATATATTAGAAGCTACAAATTTTATTTGGGCTATGGCAATGCTTTGTAGAACAGGCCGAATCAGATGTTATCTCCAGAATAAGTAAGAGCTAGAATGATCCCATACAATTCATTCTGCTGAGTGGACTGAAAAGGAGTTCTGATTTATAATTTATAATTTATAATTTATAATTTATAATTAAATCACAAGAGTATACAGCACAAATATTATGTTTGGATGCATCTGTAAAGAGAGTTGGTCCTTTAAGACGAACTTTAGAAACTTTTTCTTCAAGAACCCACCCTCAATTATGTAATAGTCTGCTTATCTTTAATGGAGACCCGTGTATAAAATTTGGAGCCATAGCTAATAAAATTTGCCGCTCTGGGATGGTTTCACAGCATACATTAATTTGTGCATTAGTATAAAAGGTGTCTATCTTATCAGGTCTTATCCCAGATAATTGTTATCTGGCTCGCTTAATGTCTTTTAATAAAAGTCTAGCCACAAGCACTGGGTAAAGACTAAGAGTTTGTTCTAGTTGTGACGGAAGGTTCACCCACTCTATCACACTGTCTCCTTGATGAAGGACTGCTGTGGGTGCCTCTTGCATAGCAAAAACTGATATTTCCAAGGGTTTTTGAATGACTCTTTCAACCACATTGGATAAAGTCACTTCAACTTCTCTCAAAGCCTCTTGAGCTTCTTCTTTAAGCTGGCGTGGTGAGTTTATACCACTGTCTCCCCTTACAATGTCATTTAATGGTTGTAAGTGATAGGTAGTTAATCCTAACACTCGACACATCCGTTAGATAAGAGCTTTAGTCAGGCAGAAAGTCTGCCCATATTCATTACATTCTTAAGATCTTTCACAGTATGGATAATCTGATGTCAAATGAGGTCTATCTTCCAGCAGAAGGCCTTCCCAGTCATTACATTCATTATTATTTCCTCCCTAGCTGGGTGCTCCAGATTTGACTCAATTCAGAGTCAAAGGTACCACCCCTTAGAAGACTTTCCTGGCATAATTCCTTCAAAGAAATGTCCAGCTTTGGGATTGTCTGTTTGATTTCAGACCTACTGTCCCAACCTGAAAGAGATAAAAATGTAAATATTCCATTTCCGGCTGCATTACACTTCATCATTTCTTCTATCTCCTCAATCAATAAAGATGATCAAATAATAAAATAGACAACATATGACACAATAGTTTTGTGTACTATAATGAGCTTTTACACTTTAAAATAAACTTCTGTACCAACACTACAAGAAAGTCTAAGATAGAAAAGAAAACTCTCTTATTCATCAAATCATTCCTACCAGCACTTTTCTGATTAAAAAAATGAGTAGGTTCTATTGGGGAATGTCTAAGATACATTCCTATAACACAATATTACCTCACTTTAAAAAATGACAAATATGAAGAATTCAGCGAAGCAAGGAAAGACTTAGGTGAACTATTACAGGGAAATAAGAAGAGTCAACAAAATATAGGATGACAACAAAAATACAACATAGTAAGTAAGTATAAGGACAAAGGATGGTCCCAGAGAAGAGCTGAGAACATGTACCTCCCTCCCTTCATTGCAGGAGTGGGAGATTCCCAGTGTGGAACAATGTATACATATATTAAATAAAGAGGTGAGGATTTGTCAGTTTTTAATTTGTTTCTTTTTTTTTTTCCTTTTTAACCTTATAAGGAAAAGCTTGTTTAATAGGGGAGTAGGAAGAGGCATATTTAGAAATAATTGTGAAGTAAAAATAAAATAGATTGAGAACAATAACGGTATAAATTGTGCAAGATTACTTGAAGGATATAATGCACGTCTTTTTTTAAATTAAAAAACTAATAAGTATGTATTTATTCAGAAAATATTATTACAGAAGTGGCTACTTGTCAGGCATGTTATGGTGAGGTCTCCTCTCTCGTATGCATTAGCATAGATGTTTGCTGAGGTCCCTTCCCATTCTGAAATTAAGTATCAGAGCAGGGCAGGCATTAAGAGGTAAACTAATGCTTATTAAATGGGTTTGTTATTCTTTGGAAGCAAAGAACAAGTTGGGGGTTTCATAAACAGTGAAATGCTCCAGACATTCATTTTTCCACATATGTTCATGTGTTCAAGTCCTAGAACACTGGAGGAACTCTTGGATGAGATCCTTAATCACTTAAAAGAGTCTGGGCTATATCCACGCAGTGAAGAATGTGTAGATAAAAAATGCCTACTGTCCACATCCTAACATGCAGTTAGATGGGCAAGCTACAGAATTCATCCAACAGTGCAATTTTAAAGTTCAGAACTATAGTTTTTGTATAACTATGTATACATATATTGCATTTAACATATACTTTAACGTATTTAACATGTATGGGACTACCTGCCACATAGGGGAGGGAGCAGGAGGAAGGAGAGGTAAAGTTGGAACAGAAGGTTTTGCAAGGGTAGAAGTTGAACAATTACCCATGCATATGTTTTGTAAATAAAAGCTATAATAAGAAAAAAAAATTTAAACTATAGTTTTTGGGACCTTATGTACTGATTCATATCTTAGAGGATGGACATTGCAAAAGAATAATAAATTGGGCTAATAACTGAAAAGGAGAAAAGGCTGAAATGCCTTTGGGAAATGAAACGTCCTCTTATTGTCCCCAGACTTCTCCCTGACACAAAGATTCGTATGTTACATACAAATATTCTCACACGGGTGTTGATGGCACATATGAGAAGAATTTCAGGTATTAAATATATAAAGTCACTATATCAAAGGCCATTGATTTCATTAAGTGTGAAAACTACTTTCCTCCACATATTTTGATGGAAGTGGATTTCTTTGACAAAGAGACCTGAGTTTCAATTGATAAATGACGGACAAAAGCAGCTAAACCCAAAGAAAGAACACTGGGAAACGACTGTAAACTATCTGCATTTTTGTTTTTCTTCCTGGATTATTTATACCTTCTGAATCCAATTCTCCCTACGCAACAAGAGAACTGTTCGGTTCTGCAAACATATATTGTATCTAGGATATACTGCAACATATCCAACATATAAAGGACTGCTTGCCATCTAGGGGAGGGGGTGGAGGGAGGGAGGGGGAAAAAATCGGAACAGAAACGAGTGTCAATTTAATGTAATTATTAAATAAAAAATTAAAAAAAAAAAAAAAGAAAACTACTTTCCTCCACCAATATTGGCTGGAACTCATCTATAATCATTTTAGAGTTTTAGTTACCTAAGGTTGAGAAAGAATAACTGATAAGGCTCATACTCACATAGTTACCATCAGAGGTAAGGTATATAGCATTGCTAAATTCACAAGGAAAGATTAAAAATTTGTCAGAGAAACTGCCTGTCTATAACGAATAAATGGTCCAAGAATATAAAGAGGAAAATCCAAATTGAAAATGAAACAGAAATTTAAAAGTCAATTGAAAAGTCACTCAAACATTACTAATCAATTACCTAAGCAGAGGCATGCATTGGAACAACGCTGAGGATCTATGCCAACATACTGCAGAGATCATTAGAACAAAAAAAAACTCAATGTTGTCGGAGTTGAAGAAACGGGTACATTCATTGATTTAGGGCAGAATGTTAGAAACTGAATAGAAAAATAGCAAGCAATCTGGCAATATGCAGTCAAAGTGACAAAATAATTATAATCTGACTCAATCGCACTATTTAGTATATACCTTTTTTTTGGAGCTAGTTCCATAAACATGCTCATTAAAAAAAAACAAAAAAAACAAAAACAAAAAAAAACCATGGAAAGCGTTTATAGAATAATGCAAAGAGAAATTTGACAAGGACTTCTGTTAGTATAAATTAAGAATTATGAATATATAACAGGAAAACAAGGGAAGGATGAATGGGAAGGATCTCTTGCCAGAAAAAATCAGCTCTTCCCCACATTTCTGGGAAGGGATACAAGGGCAGTTTCCTGGATCCACATTTTATAAGTGATTCTTATTCAAGACCAGGCATGATGTTGTAGCTGTACCTTTTCCCCATGTGGTTTTCACTCACTTACATGGACAGGTGCTTCTTCAGACATCTCCCTCCCAAAGCTTTATTTCTTGTTCCAATGGGTGTATTGTATCTGGTTTGGAAATCACAAGTCCTGTTTGTTGGAAATAGAAAAAAAGGTGGGTTCGGGGAACCATCTCAGATTTAATATAATGCAATAAACATTTATTAAACCATCTACTATGGCCCTTCTCTCTCTTGGGAAAAGTGAACATGCCAGGGTATGACCGTAAGATGCTCTCTTTGGAACTATGGAGAAGGGGGTCACAGACTGGAGTTGTACTCAGGTAAAAAATTAATTCATTTGACACACATCAGGATAGAACTAACAGGATCCTGCTAACAGGATAGAAAACTTTCATGTCTTCAGAGAACTATACTAGGGTTAGATGACTATTTTTAATAATTATTATATTATTACATCATACAATAATATAATAATAATTAAGATTCTCTCTGAGGGAACAGAGTGAAGAAGGTGCAACCTCTGCAGCATACAAATAATCACTTTCTAGAGGTACAAAACAAAGGTCTTTTCCCTAACCACAGGGCCAGAAAGCCCATAATTCCTACCAAGAAAGCAAGCAAAGCCCTTCCCAAAGACAGATGGGGAGACAAGGGGAATCTGTGCTTAGCCGGGCAGGCCAGGTTCCTCTGGTTGTCCCGCATCCCATCCCTGCACGGATCCTGCTGAGAAGGCACCGGGGTCTCCTTGGAGACTGGAGGTCTCCTTAGAGGTCACAGCCACATCTCCCAATGTTCACCATTCCTGCAACATCAGACACGTTTGTGCATATTCCAGGACCCTCCTAGAGAAGAACCATGTGGCTGCCCCGGAACTACTAGAAGTGCTTCTCAAGGTTCAGACTCCAATGTGCCCCAGTCCCGTATTTACCGAGCACCCCGAGTCTGAACCAGAGGGACAGCCCTGCGGTGTTTGTTCAAGCGCTCACTCCGGAAGCCTTTGTGAATGCCGGTCTGGCCCGAGGGTCGGGCACATGGCTGAGCACTGGGGACAGTGAAGACAAAACGACCCCGAAGCGTCTGCAAGACACCGCCATCCCCCGGGGGAGAAAGGGGACAGGAACCACTGACCCCAATGAAAAGGGGGAAAATCCGTCATTTGGGAGAAAGCTCTAACACCCAGAGACTCCGAGTAAGCTCAAGCCACAGGCACGGAAGGAGGAAGAGCCCGGGCTGGGCCTTGAAGGGGGGTTTCCAGAGGGAGGGATGGAGAGGGAGGGCGTTACCCATCGGCATTCTGGTGGGAATGACGTCAGAGGGAGTCATGCGGGGGGAGCCACAAAGAGAAGCCAGTGATGGAGACTGTGCTCCCCCTCCCGGAAACTTGCAGAACAAAGGGGCGGGGCTTCATCATCCCTATTAACAGCTAGGAGACCAAACTCCCCTGGGATTCTCCCAGAAACAGTCCTCCGGCCTGAAGCTGCCCTTTGAGTGACCACCAACCCCTCCGCGCGCAGAGCCCTAATCCCACCGGAACCAGCCTCCCCCCAGCCCCCGCCACCATTCCTAGCGTCTCCCTCGGGCGCCCCGGAGAACAAGGCTCCTCCTTCCATATGACAGACAGGCCAGCGTGCCCTCCCCCAAAGCGGAACAGAACCTCCCAGTTCGGGGTCGGGGACCTCTCCTCCTGTGGAAAGCTGCTGAAGCCTCCGGACCCCTCTCTCAAAATGTTTTAAACACATAAGGAAAACTACATCAAATTATAAAGGAGACCAACGGTGGGGAAATAATCATGAATTTTTATAAATCACTGACCTTAAGACCCCGCCCCAAGATGCGGTTTAACAACATGACGTGATTCCTGCGCGGGAAGAAAACCGGCCTTTGTCACTCGGGCCGCCAGGATCCTCCCGGATCCAGCCGCTTTTTGGACCAGGAGGCTCTGCTGACTTAGACTGAGGAGAAGTCAGTCCGCCAGAGCCGGGCTCTGTGCTAAGCGTCGGGGAAACAAAGGGAAGCGAACTACACGCACACAGACGCACACACCTGCCCGGATAGATGGGAGACAGAGAGAAGGGAGAGGGATAATCAGCAGAGGGAAGGTACGCAACAAGGGGGATGGGAAAGGAGTCCCGCAGAAGGTGGTGTCCCGCGGAAGCTTTTCTGCGGTAGCAGTTTCGAAAAAGGAGTCCCGCGGCAGCTTTTCTGCGGTAGCTGTCCCGAAAAAGGAGTCCCGCGGAAGCTTTTCTGCGGTACCTGTCCCGAAAAAGGAGTCCCGCGGAAGCTTTTCTGCGGTAGCTGTCCCGAAAAAGGAGTCCCGCGGAAGCTTTTCTGCGGTAGCAGTCCCGAAAAAGGAGTCCCGCGGGAAGGAGATGGGCTGGCGGGGGGACAAGGGAGAAAATGGCAGGAACAGAGCTAGGAGTTTAAATGAATGTTCCGCCACTGAGGAAATCCAGACCCCGCCACCTTTCCCTGACTCCCCACAGGGACTCCCTCCCCTTTGGGCCCGGCATGCAGGGCGGGCGGGGTGTTTGCAGAGGCTGGGCTGACTGGCGGGGCGGGGCGCCAGATCCCAGAGTCATTGGTCCCAAAAGAGCCCCAGCCCCAGGACCTCTGAAGGGGGAGCCCCCACTCACCGAGAAAGAGTCAGGGGGGACGGAGCCTGGCGGCCATCGGAGCCTCAGCTGGAGAGGGAGCAATAAAGCGGCAGGAAGGAGGTTCTCATCCCTGGGACTGCCCCGCCATCGAGCCCGGAGGGGCCTGAGAGCAGAGGGGTCACTCGGGCTTTGCAGGGAGCGGCTCTGGGGTGGGAGCTGCAAGTGCAGGAAGGTGGGTCCGCAGGGAGGAGCCAAAGCGGGGAGGTCCGGGGGGAAGGTCTTCGGGAGGCGGGCTCCAAGGTCTAGGCGAGAAGAGTGAAGGGACCAGGGACCGAGGCGGTTCCCACGATGCTAGAGTGCCCCCCTGCAGGCTTCCACACCACATGCAGCGCCTTCAGGAGCGCCTCCTCTGGGGCGACTCTCTGGGGCCATGGCAACATTCCAGGCAGGGGGAGAGCGCTAGAGCCCCAACTTCCGGTTCTGGGAAAGCACTTAAAGGGAACCACGTGGGATGCCAAGTTCTGCCCCCTCTGGCAATGTGGCCTTTTGGGAAGTGAAGTTTGGATTCCAAGAGTAACTGTGCGCATGCTCCGCCGGGACCTGCATAATTTAGAAAAACAAGTTGGCTGTATCCTGGGTGGTTTCAGCATCAATAATAATAATAGTTAATTAATTGAAATAAATTTACATTCCTTTGGGCAAGGCAGGGAAGGGTGTGGAAAGGAAGGGCGGGGGGGGGGGGCGGGGGGGGGCAGAGAGCCATGGGGCACGGCCGGTCCCGCCTGGGTCCCCCTAGTGGCCGCTCCCGCTCACACGCGCAGCCGCTGCTGTTCCGGTTTGTCCTTGGTTCTCCAAGGGGACCCTGCCTATAGGAAGCCGGGGTCATGACCCGCAGCTGCGCAGAGTCCCCAGCCTCCCTCTCCCCGGCGCCCTCGGGATCCAGGGGCCACGTGGGGATCAAGTCAAAAAATAAACAAAAAACTCAATCCGGGAGGGGAAGAGCCTCGGTTTGGGTCCAAAGAAACCATGGCTGTTGTTCGGTCCTGGTTGGCTTGGAGCCAAGCGGTTGTTTCTGTTTGGGCCAGAGATTCCCGCCTCCCCGGTGGGTTTTTTAACCAGGTAAAGCCGGCTCTTCTCCGCCTCTTTGCTTGCGGAGCCGGGATTCCTGAATGGGCGTTGGCTCCGGCAAAGTGAGGCCGGGAAAGGTCTTAGCTCAAAAGGGCAAAGTCTCCCCCACCCGCATCTTGCCCCTGGGACCCAGACGGCCCCCGAGGAGAGACTGAGGCCGTGACCTTGCCTGAGGCCGTGACCTTGCCTGAGGCCGTGACCTTTCCTAAGGCCGTGACCTTGCCTGAGGCCGTGACCTTGTTTGAGACCCGTGACCTTGCCTGAGGCTGTGACCTTGGCTGAGGCCGGGGTCCTCTACAAGAAGGGGAGAATAAGGGCTCAGGGAGAATAAGGGCTCGGGGAGAATAAGGGCTCCGGGAGAATAAGGGCTCCGAGAGAAGAGGACAGATTGACCTCGGGGCTCTCTGGGGTCCTAGGCCAGGCTGGGCAGGCCCCCCACAGCCCACCTCTGACTTCTGAATAGTTTCCCGGCTCCTGGGCCCATTGGCCAGAGGGTGGGGGCCGGGCTAGGTCTGTGGCCCAATCAGAGGCTGCCGTCCCGCCTCCTCTCCCAGCTTTCTGTTCCTGTCTCCTCTTCCCCTCCGGGGCTCACAGTGACCTCTGGCAGGGGCAGGGTCTGACCCCAGGGCTTCTGCCCCCAGGCCCCCTCTCCATTCAGTTCATTTCCATCAGCTGGAGCTGGGGAGGAGAGGAATAGGAAGAGTCCTGCCCAGAGGGGGCTTCCATTCTCCAGGGAGGGAAAGAGCGGGGCCAGGTCAGTGGGAGGCAGCCCCCGCTCCCTGAGAGCGCCAGGACCCGAGCCCACGAGTCGCCCTCAGGAGGTCAGGGAACCAAAGGATGAGCTCAGGGGTCCTGGCGGTCGGGGAGTTAAATGCCGAGGTCTAGTGACAGGTTCGGGGTTCAGGGAAGCAGATGGAGAGGTGAGGCTCCCCTGTACCCCCTTGGGATTAAGCACATGGGGAGGGAGTCTGGGGAACCCCCTTCTGGCGGCGCATCATCAGTTACGAACCCCAAAAGCTGGACCGGTAACAAGAAGTTTATTCTGGGCCTTGGGGAGTCAGCCTTTGCTCCGCAGGAATAGAAAGGGGGAATTCCTCAGTGGCAAAGTCCCGGCAGGAAAAGGAAGTTTCAGGGAGAGAGATCCCGGCAGAGCCATAAAGTCTCCTTAGGGAAAGAGGGGAGGAGAAAGAGAGGGCAGCGCTGGAGGAGAACATCCCCCCAGCCAGGGGCTCGCTGTGCCGGGAAGACAGATTCCTCGGCATCTTAGGTCCTCTGCAAGGAGAGGGTTTAAAATTGGCTCTTTTATAAGCCTTTGGCTCCAAGCCCAGCCCTGCTGGGAGGGGGGAGGGGGGAAGGTTGTCAGCTTGAGCTGGAATTGAATAGAAAATCTTCAATTGAATGGGGGTTTCTCCCATGCACTGAGATTGGTGATTGCTGGGAGAGGAGGTGCTGGTGATGTCACTGCCCCTCCCACTACTCCTCCTAAACCCTGGAAAGTGAAGTTCGTGGGAGGGGCAGGGCATCAAGGCTCTGCTCTGGTGTAGGTGGAGTTGAAGCTGGGCTGTGAAAGTGAGAATCACCGCCCTTCAAGTTCTCATGCCCTGTGGTGATATTGCCATTAATCTGTCCTTTATCTTCCTCTTTTTGCTCACACTTCCTCATCTGGCTGTTCTTAACTTTTCTTTTTTCTGTAACTTGTGGGATTCTTTAAGTCCAATTGTATTATGTTGTATATATAGAATGTTTCCTTAGAAATTGAATCAGGACCTTTATCATTGTAGGATTCACAGAATTGATCTTCTACTAGTCTCCAATTATCTACCTCTATTCCTTCTTACTTGAAAAACCAAGGGGACATGCATTGTAATGTATCCAAGAGTCCACCGATCTGCTGCCAAGTTACAAGTAAACTTTGTCTCTTGATCCACCTAAGTCTCCTTTCTACAGAGCTCCCTTGGGGTGGGGGAGAATCTTTTCCTACTATCTGCCCCATTTCAGTTAGAAAAGGTTACCAGTTTAGCCCTTAACAAAGTAAGTTCCTTATTTGTCTATTAAAATACTCACCCTATTTCCTGATCACCGGGACTCCTTCGGTGAAATTAGGATCCTTGGTTCACACATTGGGCATCAAAATGTAAAGTCCAAACTAGCTCCCGGGAGGCCTCAAGAGCAGCTGGAGTCATGATAAGCAAAAGTACTTGGTCTTCAGGGGGAGAAGTGAAGGAGATGGATAAAACGGCCAGGAGTTTTGCCAAGGATCTAGAGTTCAGAATCTCCACACTTTTCTCCTCTCTGTCCTGGGACCAAGTGAGTCTGGATGTCTCACTCCACCCTCTATCCCTCCTATGATTATCTATATACACCAAAAGATAGAGCCAGCATGGAATAGGGAGAAGGGCCATTTTCCAAGAATATGCCAATAGAGTTATTGTCCAATAGGGAATTAGCTTTAAGTGCTTGGTTGTCTGAGTCAAGCACACCTTTCAAGGGTTTCAGTCCTTTACAGAAAACCACAGAACACTGGCTATGGGGAACTTTTACTTTGTATCTCTGTTCAATCTCAGTTATTGCCAACACTTTATTACTTTGCAGAAATCATGATCAAATACTATTTGTTCCTAACATAGTTTTCTGCACACACACTTCCATACGCCCAAGTGAGAGCTTCCGAACTTGACTTGTGAAGTTAACAAATGATGAGATTTTATGTGACTGCACTGAAGTAAGAGATTACTTGTTTTAAACTCTATCCAATTGCATATCTGACAGCCTCCTAGCATTCTGAATAACAAGCGATAATTTTACATTATTTGATTTATAATGAACAACATACAATTCTCATTTGAGTTGGCTTCTTTTTGGGGGGAGGGGCTAATCGATAATCACCCAGAATGCCCTTCAAAAAGTTTTAATCATTTTGCAGGAGCCCCACCCCCAGGGCCACATGGTTTAGCTGAATAGCCGAGAGATATAACAGAGTTTGTCTCCAAAACTTCAGAGCAGCATTTAACAGAAGGACCAGATAAAATGAAATGTAACTTGTCTGTCCTGTTCTAGGTTAGGAGATACTTAATTCTGGTAAAGGTTATGCTTTGCTTGAAGTGCTCGTGTGCAAATAGCCCCAAAATATTAATTTCTCTTTTCCAGGAGGAGTTTAGGCTTATTTTAATGGTCAGGCAATGGATGGTGGGCAGGGAAAGATATCTAGGTGTAAATAGGTAACGGGCATATTAGAAAGTTGTGACTCCTGGAATATCCAGCAAATCGGGAAGGGTTTTGTTGGCCCGGAAAAGGGCTAGAAGGCTCGAGCCTCCTCTCTCTGGTGTGTGCTTATTCTGAATTGGGACACATCCACTCCTGCAGATGTGTAAGAAAACCGACTTTTAACTTCACCCCTTTCTGAGCTCAAGAGGTATATTTCTCACAGGAGACTAATCATAGTCCTGTTGCTCAGGCCACTGATTCAATAAGGGTTAAGGATATAACAGTGTTTCAGAAATCCCTAGCAGGGGTCCCTCTGACAGCTCAGGGCATCCAAACCGGGGGCCAGTCAGTGCCAGAATTGTGGTCAGTTAAAGGCTAAGGAAAGACTTTCCAAAGCATTTGGTTACAAGTGTATCTCTTTCGGGACGACTTTTTGCCTCCTGGTACTGTGTTTTTATTTTCTGCATTTAGGTTCACAGTGACAGACTCGGAATAGGTGAGGCAGTCAAGAGTTTCAGCCTTTTTGTCCAGGGACCTGGTGGATGAGCTAATGGAGGGCAGGATCGGAGCAAAATTCGAGGAACATCTCTCTTCTTAAATGAATTAAAGGGATGTATTCGCAGGGCAAATACTGATCACCAAGGATGAAACTTACTTTGAAACATCCAAGGACAAGTGTCCTGCTATTCCCAGGTTGACCACATGATGTCTCCAGAGACTGTGCTCTCATTCCCCTTCTCTCTTTCCCCCCTCCCAACTACAGTCCAGGCTGGTTTAGATATCCGGTCACGGGAAGAAAACAGCTTGATGGAATAACAAATTAACAGACCTGGCGGTGTTCAACACTAGTAGTGGAGCTCCAAAGAGAATCATCGAGAGCACATTAAAATCCCCCTTTCAGGCGAGAAATGAGCTAATTTGCTCTATGTTTTAGTAATCTCCTTCTCCCACTGGAGAAGACTGGGTTTCCCAATTCCTTCTGGGCTCTGAAGTGTTTAAGTGATGAACAATCTGTGGTCATTCCCCACCCTCGAATCAGGAGTCTTCCTGTGGATAAGTTTCCCTTCCCTGTCCCAAGGTCCTGTCCCTAGGGGATTTTCTGAGGCTTTATTTTTCCCCTTTATTTTAAGAGGAGGGAGATGTGGGGATGTGTAAATGTGTAGGGAGAGATTCAATGAAAGTCAGGATTTTAAAGCATTCCTGATGAAAAGAGTAGAACTGAATGGAAACTTTGATATTCAAATCTAGCACTCAGGAGAAGCCTAAGTGTTTGCCCAAGATACAGATGCCAGTAGAGACCAATAT
Source organism: Antechinus flavipes (assembly GCF_016432865.1). Classification (NCBI taxonomy): domain Eukaryota; kingdom Metazoa; phylum Chordata; class Mammalia; order Dasyuromorphia; family Dasyuridae; genus Antechinus; species Antechinus flavipes. The sequence continues at coordinate 628,379,030 of NC_067400.1, read as the reverse complement.
AATTGAAGTGGAGAATTTATTGGCAGTTGATGGGGATAATAACCAAATCAGACAGCCCCTAATGGTAGGAGGTGGGGGTTTATAAAGGCTAAAACCACTAAGGGGAGAGGAGAATATAGCACAAGAAGAATAACAGAAGCAATAAGTAGAGCGAAGGTTCCAATGCGAGGTGGAGACAAAGGACTGGCACAGTGAGCACACGTTTTGGCTAAGGGAGGTGAGACATGCTGAAATATCACAGTATCCTCAAGGCTAATGAGCTGATGGGTTACAAGATACCGATTATTTTAGGAGACAGATTTTCATAACCTTGAGATAAAGGAGCCCCAGTTTGCAGGTGTAAGTGTCAAGGGACCTCAGAAGTTTCAAGTGCTCCTTCTCCCAGAAGCACAGGGGGTCCCAGATTTCAGGGTACTCTGGAAGAGATCAGAATCATAAGGGACTTCATAAGATTTTATCTGTTTACCTTCCTACGTGGGAGGATAATACTTGTAACTCATTAGAACTTTTTCATTATTATGGCAGTTTGAAGGAGTATATAGAGACAGGAGGCACCGATGTGAGTTGAATATGAAGGGATAATATCTAAAACAATAATGAAATTAAGAGACAAGAGAAGAATGCTGTGGGAGAAAGAGAAAGGGAGAACTTGAAGAGTGTAAATAATCTGCCATAAAAAGAGGCAAAAAAGCCTTTATAGTGGAGAGGAAGAAAGGGATTAGAGGGGAGTGAGTGAACCTTATTCTCGTTGGTAAATAACACACACACTCAATATGAGTGTAGAAATCCATCTTCCCCTGCAGAAAAATAGGAAGGGAATGGGAAGGAGGGAGAGTGATAGAAAAAGAGGGCATATTGGGGGAAGATTGGTCACTGGCAAAACACTTTTGAGGATGGGCAGGGGAAAGGAGGGCGAGAGTAGCATAATTGGGGGAAAATACAGTTACCAACAATAATTGTAAAAAGAATTTTAAAGCAGATTTCTCTGATAAGGTCTTATTTCTCAAACACAGAGGGAACGGAGTCAAATTTACAAAAAATAAGTCCCAATTGGTAAATGATCAAAATATTTGATTCATGCCCAAAGGAATATAAATTCATGCATATTCTTTGACCTAACAATACCCTAGGTATGAATACTAAAAGTTTTTCTTTTTAAAGGAAAAGTCCATATATGTATAAAAATATTTGTAGCAGCTCTCTTATCAGGGCAAAAAAAAAAAAAAAAGAAAAGAAAAGAAAAGGAAAGGAAAGGAAATTGAGGATATGCCCATCAATTGGGGAATGGTTGAATAAATTGTGGTATGTGATTGTCAAGGAATATTATTTTTCTATGGGAAATGATGAGCAGGATGCTCTCAGAAAAAAAGAAAAACAAACGTGGAAAATCCTTCATGAACTGAAGCAAAATGAAATGTACTGTATCCAAAGAAGTAGCAATGTTCTGAAATAACCAGCTGTAAATAAATTTGCTGTTTTCAACAGTACAATGATCTACAACTACAGTGAAGGATTTATTATGAAAAATCCTATAATAAACGGAGAGGAACCTGACTGTGTCTGAATACATTTTGCAGCATATTTTCTCTTTCTTTCTCTCTCTTTTTAAACTTTTTTCCTTTTCTTTTCTTTTTTTTACTAGGATGGGAGATCTATGTTTTCTTTCACAACATGGCTTTTTTGGAAATGTTTTTGCATAACTTCACAAGTGGTTTCTTAATGGAAGCTGGGAGTGGGGATAAGGGATAGAATCTGGAACTTAAAATTTTTAAAAACAAATGTTAAAAATTGTATTAAATGTAATTGAAAAATATTAAATAAATAAAAATTTAAAAATAATAAAAATATTCTATTTAGATATTCTATTTTCTCTTCTAGTTATATCTTTGTAAATATTTTTCCATTTTACTTAAATTTAAATTTATTAAAACATAATTGGGCAAAATAAGTCTATAATTAATTTAATTTTCATTAATATTCATTCTTTTCAGTTTTGATACTAGTGATTTGATTCTCTTCTCCCTTTTTAAATCAAATTAACCAGTGGGTTTATGTATATATTTTAAAAAAAACTTCTAATTTTATCACTTAATTCAATGTTTAGTTTGTTTGTTTTTTTACACACAGTTTTATTCATCCTTTAATTTTTAGGATTTTCAAGTTAAGGTTTAATTGAGGATTTCTATTTTGTTCTTTTTCTAGTTTTTCCCAAAGGTGCGGAGCTATGATCTAGGTCACACATTGATTTACTCCCCATGACGTCCCTCACTCCTCTAACACTGAGTCTATCCAGGATCTTCTATCAGATATAAGGGCAGAGACTGAGTTTTGGCTTCTTAATCTCAATATGTCTCTCACCAGAAGTTTTCCCCATCCTTTGTGCTTACCTTGGAGAATAAGGACTAAGGAGCTCCATCCTTACATGTCTTTTGGTAATCAACTGCTTTTGCTGTTGCTCCTGATAATGAGCTGCAAAAAATATAAAATGCTGCTTGTTGGATATGTAACCTTTAAAGAATAGATGGGGGTGGATTTTCTACCTAAAAAAAAAAAGACTCGAATTGGACATTCCGTTTTCACTGAGTGGCATCAAAAATATTTTCAAATAAGCTTGTTCTTTCCTTTTTCAGCTAGTCTCTGAAATTATTGACTTGTGGCTAACAGATCGAGCTGGTTTTTCCTGCTATCTCCGGGAACCAAGATTAATATTTCCCCAACAATTGAAAAATAAGATGACTACAATTCTGATGAGACCACATAAGGATGAAAATGTAATCAGCACATCAGAGCTGGACCACCTAAGTAAGGTTTCTTATCCCAGCCAGACTTCCTTGCTTTAACTCAAGCCTTTTTTTTCCTTTGGAGTAGTATAAATTTTCCTTCAAAATCTCTTTGTTTACATAAATATTCTTCAAAAAATGTTAAGACTAAAATGGTATCAAAGTAAATAAGACAAAGTTGTAGAAATCTTCCAGAATGATTAGGTGAACAGAGATTTTTTTTTTAATTGGAAGAATGTCTTGCAGGTTTCTGGGGGAAAAGTGTGCATGTGGATTTTCTTTTGGACCTTTTTGCTTTTTTCTCCCTTCTCTTTTCCTGTATTAGGGTTCTGATAGGTGTTGTTGAATAGAATCACTGAATCCCCCAAATATGTTGGATTTCATTGATCCCTAGTGCTATCCACCAAAAGTTGGGGAGAGTTGATTTGACCTTCAAATATATTGGGCTTTGAGTTGGTGTTATGAGATTTCTCAAAAGAATTTATAGGCGTAGACCTTCTCCAAAACCAGGGCAAAGATTTAACATGTGATTGAGTAGAGAGCTTTAGTTCCAAAGGGGAATTTTAGCCATTAACAAGGGGAAAGACTCTGGCTAAGTTCCCTGACTGAACTGAACTAATAAGGGAGGAGACAACATTATAATTAAGTCCTAATGAATTTGTTCTTTTATAGAAGGGCAATAACCTTGGGCTTGACATCATAACATGGTCATCAGATTAGATTTCCAGAGTTTTGTCAAAACAAACAATTCAACAAACTATTTAACTGCAGTCCAATGCAATAAAGGCCTACTTAGGCTAACAAAAGGCCTGAACAAAATTGAAAGGTAGAAATTATCTATGCCTCTTGCTTCTTGCTTCTGTCTATACCGCTCCCTGTGGTCCATCTAGACATTAGGCTACTAGGAAGATCATGATCTTTTGTTGAGGACTTACTCATTCTCATTGGTTCCAGTCCATATAACTTGAAAATTTTTTCATTTAAGGGAAATTTTGGCTTAGTGTGAACAAAAACTAAATCAAGAATAAGCTAATTCCTGAGAGTACATTTAAATTTATGGTGAAACATTTTATGGCCAGCTTGTAAGGGTTAATCAGCATTATCTATATTTTTTAAAATATTTTTTTCTCCTGTTATATGTAGCTTGTTATTGTTTGTTCTCTATTTTCTAAGACCCATGACATCATGGAAATGATGTCATAACATGCAAGTGAATTTGATTTAAGTGAGGGAGAGCTGGCTTAGATGATTTCATTTAGAAATAATGCATAGGCCCATTTGAATTGGACATATTGAGAGAATTACAGTATGTTTTAAATGCAGATGGCTAGCCAAAGAGGTGGATTGTTCATTTGGAGAGATCTTTTATTTGAAGCCATTTTCTCTCTGTTTCTAGTTAACTGCTTTATTTTTATTTATTTTCTCTTAATAATTTGTTTTGTTTTTGTGTGAATTACATATTAGCCCTTGGACATAGCAATTGAGGACCACATTAAAAGTTTTTCTGCTTTTAGTTTCTAGTAAGCACAAAAGGTATAAAGACTATTTCTTTTATATTTGTTTTTATTTCATCTAGATTATAAGCTATCAGCAATTTTTTTTTTTGAATTGTGAATTGGCAATTTGGCAAGATTCCTTTATTTGTGTTTTGATCAATGAAATTAAAAGGGTGGAAAGAATGTGAACTCTTCAGTTGAATGACTCAACTGTTTCTTAGGATCTAATTGTAGCTCTCTTCCTTATTCTGCTGCGTGTGTGTGTGTGTGTGTGTGTGTGCACATGTGTGTAGATAGAGACAGAGAGGCAGAAGGAAAGAGAGCCAGAGAGAACAAAGAGGCATAGAGACTGACACAAAGATTTTCTCTTCCTTCATTCCTTCCTTCCTTTTTATCTTTCTTGCATCTGTCTCTTTCTCTTAACAACATTGCTACTTCAGTCAGTGAGAAAATGATTTTTCTTGATTTAGTTCTAGGTATTGTCTTCTTTATCCAGAATGGCGCAGGTATACTGGGAAATGTCTTTCTCCTTTCTCATTATACCATCACTTTCTTCAATGGCAAAAGGCTGCGGTCCATTGATTCCATTTTTTTCCACTTGGCCTTGGCCAACTCTATCATGCTTATTTCCAAGGGAGTCCCTCAGATAATGGTTGGTTTGGGGCTGAAAAATTTCCTTAATAATGTTGGCTGTCAAGTGATTCATTTCCTCCACCGAGTTGTCCGTAATGTTTCTCTCACTATCACTTGCTTTCTGAGTGGGTTTCAGATTATCACCATCAGTCCTTTCACCTTCTCCATTTGGTCAAACTTCAAAGCTCAAGCCTCACATTACATTGTGCCCTTCTGCCTCTTCTTTTGGATCCTACACATTCTAACAAATGTTCATTTATTTGGAAATATGCAGAAGTATACAGAAAGAAGTAACAACACAAGGGTATGGAATATTGGATTCTGTTCACAATTTGCTGCAGCATCATTCAAAGTCTCTGTATTTGTCATTTTGTTCTCTATTCTTGACTTCCTGTGTGTGGGATTTATGGTCATAGCCAGCGGCTATCTGGTGCTTCTTCTGCAAAGACACCATAAGCAAGTGCAGCATATTCACAGCTCCAGCCATTTGTCAAGAAGATCTCCTGAGACTAAAGCCACCTATACCATTTTGGTGTTGGTGAGCACCTATGTCTCCTTCTACTCAGTCAATTCTGTTTTGTCATTTTATCTCTTTATTTTTGATAAATATTATGGGTGGTTGGTCCCCACATCAGCCTTCTTGGAAGCATAATTCCCAGCCATCAGTCCATTTGTACTTATCAATTCTGATTCCCATATTCTCCATGTTTTCTATTCCCTCTGGAAAAAGAAAAGATCCCAAGATTCTCCTCTTGCTGGATGTTTTCTTGCTCAGCATTCTATTTCCACTCCTAAGAGTAGATATCATTGAGAAGATAATAAGAGCAAGTCAGTATGCAGGAGGAGCAAAGAGTCATATGATTTAGAAATTGGAAGAAATATTATTTGCAACAATCATCATCATGAGGAACATTTTTTCAGAATTTTTTTGGATCCTTTAATAGTGAACTTTAGTATTTCACATCTTTCAGATTATTTTGACCTCTGCTTCTGGAAATGTGTATTAAATATTCTCCTTCTCCTTTAGAAATTAATTGAATGGGATGTTGAGAAAGCCTGTCTACATTGGTGGAGGGACAACTGAGAAATGTCTATAAACTTCTTATATATGAAGTCTATATAAGAAGGGATAAATTGTGTTCTATCTGTGATCTAGAAAGACTGTAGAAAATATCTGGAGAAAAGATTGGAGAAAATTTTGTGAAGCTTATCTCTCATTGGGGCTAGCATAAGGGGTATATTATATTACAAGTAGAGTTTTTTCTCAAATTTCATATATTTTGTAAAGTCTTAGATATTCTTGCTACCATCCATTATAAAACAGATCAAAAAACAAGTTAGTTCAATCTCTTAAATTTTAGTTCAAAAGAGCTAAACTCATCTCAAACATTATGATTCTGATATTTTTATTAATAGTGTTACAAGTTATAGCTCACTTGAAACTTCAGTGAACTTAAGCTTTTTAATATCCTTTGCTATCCTCGTCTAAAATGTGACCTTGTTGAAAACTCTGCTAGCAATAAGTTAGAGGAAGATTCTCTTTTAAAAAGTAAAATCTATGAGAATCTGAAATTGTAAAATAAGGCATTTTGCTTTAAGATTGAATATTTACCAAAAAAAAAAAAAAAACTAAAAATTTCTAAATTATTATTGACTCCATTACAAGTAAGTTTCAGTGAGGTATGTTAGCAAATTTTGCAATGATACTGAAGTCATTCAAGTATCATATAATAAGTTAAAAGACATACACATATATTTTGTTGTTGTTGTTGTTGTTGTGGCAATTGGGGTTAAGTGACTTGCCCAGAATTCCACAGCTAGGAAGTGTTAAGTGTCTGAGGTCAGCTCTGAACTCATAAGACATATATATTAAAATACAAGAAAAGGCAGAACTGTGAAATCTTTTAGTTTATTTATAATTTGATCTTTTATCCTAAAATTATTTACTCATTTTTTCCTCCAATTATTTAGAAATGCAAAGTTTTCAATCAATTTTACTTTTTCTTTTAGAGCTCCAAGTAATTTTACTTTTATTTTATTTTTAAAAGCTTTTTATTTTGGGGGCAGCTAGGTGGCCCGTGGGATAAAATACCAGCTCTGAAGTCAAGAGGATCTACGTTCAAATCTGGTCTCCGACACTGAACACTTCCTAGTTGTGTAACCCTGAGCAAGTCACTTAACCCAACTTGCCTCAGGGGGAAATACTTTTTATTTTCAAAACATATGTATAGATAGTTTTCAACATTTCCCCTTGCAAAACCTTGTGTTCCAAATTTTTGTCTCCCTTTCTTCTCCTGATCTCCTTCCTCAGATAGAAATTAATCCAATACATATTAAACATGTGCAATTCTTCTGTACATAGTTCCACAATTTTCTTGCTGTGCAAGTAAAATCAGATTAAAAAGAATACAAAATGCAAGCAAAGAACAACTAAAAAAAGTAAAACTTGGATGTTGTGATCCATACTCAGTCCCTTTTGGTTATAGATCACTCTCTCCATTACAGTACCATTGGTATTGGCCTGAATTGCCTCACTGTTGAAAAGATCCACATTGTTCAGAATCGATCATTGTATAATCTTGTTGCTGTATACGATGTTGTCTTGACTCTCCTCACTTCACTTAGCATTAGTTCCTGTAAGTCCCTCCAGGCCTCTCTGAAATTTTCTTGCTGATCATTTCTTATAGAAGAATAATATTCTATAACATTCATAGACCCTAACTTATTCAGCCATTCCCAACTGAGGGCTCAATTTTCAGTTCCTTGCCACTACAAAAAGGACTGCTATAAACATTTTTGCACATTTGGATCCTTTCCCCCTTTTTATTATCCCTTTGGAATACAGGCACTGTGGACATAGAGACGCTATGGAATCAATAGGTGTGAAATTTGATAACCTTTTGGGCATAGTTCCATATTGCTCTCCAGAATGGTTGGATCAGTTCATAACTTAATCAACAATGTATTAATTGATGTCCCAGCTTTCCCACATCCATTCCAACATTCCTCATTTTCTTTTCCTGTTATCTTAATAGAAAGTAACAAAAATTTTTTTCAGTGGTAGTTGGTACCCTTACAAAAACTGAACATATATCAAGATGTAAAAATTTTATGGATAAATGAAGAAAAACATATGGGAACTAGGAGAGAGACCATTGCTCAAGTACCAGTCACTAATGTGAGCAATCAATGCCAGATTATACAAAAGGGGAAACAGTAGCAATGTGCTTAATTCATTCGCCTGATCTGCAACATTCAGATACATACCCTGATTTTTACAAAAGAGATGAAGGTATTTTCTGACTGAGACTATTAGTGAAAACAGTCCAATGATTACAATCGCCTTTAATGAAATACCATTGAATGAGTAGATAAAACCCTAATAAAAGCTCTCCATTGGCCTCGTCATTAGTCAAAACAGCTTGCCCCGGCACAAATGTCTGGAGTGGGAGGTTCCCCAACAGCTGAAATAAATAGCCAACCCATTCAATGGAATTTTGAAGGAAAGAGAGGGGTTATAACACCTTATGTCATCAGTAAGGTGTCCATAATTTTATAGGGCAGGGATGCTCTAGAAAATATTGGATTGTCATTAAGCACTACCTTTTTCTAATGGG
>NC_067400.1:628345066-628370004 GCF_016432865.1 Antechinus flavipes | reverse complement strand
CAGGAAGGCATAACAGCTATCTGAGTGTGTGTGTGTGGACCAGATATGCATCTTTAGCCAATGTCATCACCAAAAACTATACAAGAGGGAGGATTCTGGAGTAGATCAGTAAATTTCAAGTTCTCTAGATTTCTCCCACAAACAGAACAAATCTGTACCTAAGGAAAAACATAGATTGTGGAAAATCAAGAAGACTTAAGGAAGAACAGGGGTCCTGCTGACATAACCCAAAAAGATCTGAAATAATCCCTAGGCTGGGATTCACCAGTGTGAAGTGCAAACATCTCCAGGCTAGCTCTATAGAAACACTAAGTGGGGAACTGAATAGCTGGGTTTGGCTGGAGCCTTAGCAGAAACCAAAGAAAATTTCATCTACCTGATGGCTTGAGAAGCTGGGGGTCTGAGTTCTAGAAGACAGAGGGTATAAGCTCACCCCATTGCTAGGGAGTTATCCTATGCCTAGGGGAAAGGGTATTCCCTTTTTGATCCAGCCAGTCTCTTCTCACAGTGGCTCCATGAAGGCAGCCAGTTCTCAGACCTACCATGTAAGGTGCAGTAAATATTCCTCTCCTCCAGAAGCATGTGGACCCCCTTCTCTGAACCCAATTCTTATGGAGCAGAAACAGGGAGACCAGAAGCCTGGCCTTTCTCCTAAGATAAGGTTAAGATCCTTCAGTCCCAGACCCTCTGTTGAACCCTGAGCCTGATTTTTCCCTCTGCTTTTATTTGCTAGACTCTGGGACAGAAATAATTTCCCACCCATTCAGCCACAGTTTATCTGCAACTGCTTGCAGCTCTCAACAATTCTTTTGCTGGGTTTGCTGTACCTCTTCATGTTCTCATCCATTCTGTCCTGAGGGACTGACTAAAATGATTCTAGGACCTCGAAGATGTCCACTTTGCCTTGCCTAGGACGTCAGCTGGTGAGAAGATGGGAGTCTATCTCCTGACCCTCCCAGGAGCCTTCAAGGGGCCTCGGGTCACCAGAGACAACTGTGGACCTGAGAATGGAGAATAAGCATCATTTCCATTGAATCACTGGGTCTCCCAGTCCCTGAGGACCTGCCCAGGACTGTGTAGTCTGTGTGAACCCCTGGCAATTGTTTCCTTCCCAGCCCCATCTATGGGGCAGACTAAGAGCTGTACAGCTGGGGATCCCACCTATCCTGGGGTCAGGTCTGACCATGGGCAGAAGGAAGGAATTGGGAAATGAAGGGAGGAGTAGGGAGGGGATATCTATGAATGTTCTACCCCATAGGGCCTAGACAGAGCATGAGAGAGAGTTGGGGCAGCCCAGGCCCAGGCATGGAACCTAAGGAAGCCAAGTTCTTGGGGTGTCTTTGGAAAAGACTGTGCTTCATGACCCGATATGAGGTCTTATAACTAAGTTTGAAGGTAGAAAAATTATAATTTATGATATTTTAATGGTATACATACTTCATATAGCTATATACCTAGGGACATGGAAAATTTTCTTGGATAAAAAGGGATACTGAATGGAAAAAGTTTAAGAAACTACCATATACATGACCTAGGCATAAAGAACGAGATTATCAATAAATTAGAGGAACATATGATAGTTCATCTCTCAGACTTGTGGAGGAGAAAGGAATTTGTGACCAAAGATGAATTAGAGACCATTACTGATCACAAAATAGAAAATTTTGATTATATCAAATTAAAAAGCCTTTGTACAAACAAAACTAATGCAAACAAGATTAGAAGGGAAGCAACAAACTGGGAAAACCTCTTTACAGTTAAAAGTTCTGATAAAGGCTTCATTTCCAAAATGTATAGAGAACTGACTCTAATTTATAAGAAATCAAGCCATTCCCCAATTGATAAATGGTCAAAGGATATGAACAGACAATTTTTCGATGATGAAATTGAAACTATTACCGCTCATATGAAAGCCTGTTCCCAATCATTATTGATCAGAGAAATGCAAATTAAGACATCTCTGAGATACCACTACACACCTGTCAGATTGGCTAAGATGACAGGAAAAAATAATGATGAATGTTGGAGGGGATGCGGGAAAACTGGTGGAATTGTGAATGAATCCAACCATTCTGGAGAGCAATCTGGAATTATGCCCAAAATGTGATCAAACTGTGCATACCCTTTGATCCAGCACTGCTACTTCTGGGCTTATACCCCAAAGAGATACTAAAGAAGGGAAAGGGACCTGTATATGCCAGAATGTTTGTAGCAGCCCTGTTTGTAGTGGCTAGAAACTGGAAATTGAATGGATGCCCATCAATTGGAGAATGGCTGGGTAAATTGTGGTATATGAATGTTATGGAATATTATTGCTCTGTAAGGAATGACCAGCAGGATGAATACAGAGGGGCTTGGGGAGACTTACATGAACTGATGCTAAGTGAAATGAGCAGAACCAGGAGCTCATTATACACTTCGACAACGATATTGTATGAGGATGTATTCTGATGGAAGTGAATTTCTTTGACAAAGAGACCTAACTGAGTTTCAACTGATAAATGATGGACAGAAGCAGCTACACCCAAAGAAAGAACACTGGGAAACGAATGTGAACTATTTGCATTTTTATTTTTCTTCCCAGGTTATTTTTACCTTCTGATTCCAATTCTCCCTGTGCAACAAGAGAACTGTTCGGTTCTGCAAACATATATTGTATCTAAGATATAATGCAACATATCTAACAATATAAGACTGCTTGCCATCTAGGGGAGGGGGTGGAGGGAGGGAGGAGAAAAATCGTAACAGAAATGAGTGCAAGGAATAATGTTGTAAAAAAAATTACCCTGGCATGGATTTTGTTAATATAAAGTAATTATTAAATAATAAAAAAAGAAACTACCATATATTATGAAGCTATAACAATACTAAACCTATATACATCAAATACAACAGCATCTAAATTGTTAAAAGAAATATTAAGTGAATTACAAATGTTATGTGAAGAGAAGATAGATAATAGTACTATAATAGTGGGAGACATTCTCAGAATTAAAGAAATCTAACAAATGTAAATAAATAAATAAGTCAAGGAAGTGAATAGAATTTTAGATAATCTAGATATGATAAATATCTAGAAAGAAATGAGTGAGAATAAAAAGAAATACATCCTTTTTTCTCAGCTGTTTATAGAATCTTTACAAAAATTGATCAAGTGAAAATTTTATAGTCAAAAACTGAAAAGCAGAAATATTAAAAGTATCCTTTTCAGATCTCAATGCAATAAAAAAACATATTTAATAATGGACCAAGTAAACAGAGATTAGAAACTAATTGAAGATTAAGTAATCACATCTTAAAAGAATGAATAGGTTAAAGACAAATCATGCAAATAATAATTTCATTACAGAGAATGAAAATAATGTAACAACATATCCGTGGGATGCAATATAAACAGCATTCAGAGGAAAATTTATGTCTCTGAATTCTTACATCAATAAAAGAAAAAGAAAAGCAATAATTATCTATGCAATTAGGAAAAACTAGAAAAAGAACAAAATAGAAATCTTCAATTAAACACTAACTTGAATATTCCTAAAAATTAAAGGATGAATAAAACTGAGTGTAAAAAAAATTGAATTAAGTGATAAAATTAGAAGTTGTTTTTTTTTAAATATATACATAAACCCACTGGTTAATTTGATTTAAAAAGGGAGAAGAGAATCAAATCACTAGTATCAAAACTGAAAAGAAAGAATGTTAATGAAAATGAAATTAAAGTAATTATAGACTTATTTTGCCCAATTATGTTTCAATAAATTTAAATTTAAGTAAAATGAAAAAATATTTACAAAGATATAACTAGAAGAGAAAATAGAATATCTAAATAGAATATTTTTATTATTTTTAAATTTTTATTTATTTAAGATTTTTCAGTTACATTTAATACAATGTTTAACATTTGTTTTTAAAACTTTTGAGTTCCAGATTCTATCTCTTATCCCCACTCCCAGCTTCCATTAAGGAACCACTTGTGAAGATATGCAAAAACATTTCCATAAAAGTCATGTTGTGAAAGAAAACACCGATCTCCAATCCTAGTAAAAAAAAAAAAAGAAAAGAAAAGAAAAGAAGTTTAAAAAGAGAGAGAAAGAAAGAGAAAATAAGCTTCAATCTGTATTCAGACACAGTCAGGTTCCTCTCTGCTTATAGGATTTTTCATAATAAATCCTTCACAGTAGTTGTAGATCATTGTACTGCTGAGAACAGCAAATTTATTTACAGCTGGTTATTTCAGAACATTGTTATTTCTTTGTATACAAGACATTTCACTTTGCTTCAGTTCATGAAGAATTTTCCATGTTTGCTTTTCTTTTTTTTCTGAGAGCATCCTGCTCATCATTTCCCATAGAACAAAAATATTCCTTGACAATCACATACCACAATTTATTCAACGATTGCCCAAATGATGAGCATATCCTCAATTTCCTTTCCTTTTTTTTTTTTGCCAGAGAACTGCTACAAATATATATATATATATATATATATATATATATATATGGACTTTTCCTTTAAAAAGAAAAACTTTTCGTATTCATACCTAGGATATTGTTAGGTCAAAGAATATGCATGAATTTATAGTCCTTTGGGCATGAATCAAATATTTTGATCATTTACCAATTGGGACTTATTTTTTGTAAATTTGACTCCGTTCCCTCTGTGTTTGAGAAATAAGACCTTATCAGAGAAATCTGCTTTAAAATCTTTTTTACAATTATTGTTGCTAACTGTATTTTCCCCCAATTATGCTACTCTCTCCCTCCTTTCCCCTGCCCATCCTCAAAAGTGTTTTGTCCCTGACCAATCTTCCCCCAATATGCCCTCTTTTTCTATCACCCTCCCTCCTTCCCATTCCCTTCCTATTTTTCTGCAGGGGAAGATGGATTTCTACACTCATATTGAGTGTGTGTGTTATTTCCCAATGAGAATAAGGTTCACTCACTCCCCTCTAATCCCTTTCTTCCTCTCCACTATAAAAGCTTTTTTGCCTCTTTTTATGGCAGATTATTTACACTCTTCAAGTTCTCCCTTTCTCTTTCTCCCACAGCATTCTTCTCTTGTCTCTTAATTTCATTATTGTTTTAGATATTATCCCTTCATATTCAACTCACATCTGTGCCTCCTGTCTCTATATACTCCTTCAAACTGCCATAATAATGACAAAGTTCTAATGAGTTACAAGTATTATCCTCCCAGGTAGGAATGTAAACAGATAAAATCTTATGAAGTCCCTTATGATTCTGATCTCTTCCGTAGTGCCCTGAAATCTGGGACCCCCTGTGCTTCTGGGAGAAGGAGCACTTGAAACTTCTGGGGTCCCTTGACACTTACACCTGCAAACTGGGGCTCCTTTATCTCAAGGTTATGAAAATCTGTCTCCTAAAATAATCGGTATCTTGTAACCCATCAGCTCATTAGCCTTGAGGACCCTGTGACATTTCAGCAGGTCTCACCTCCCTTAGCCAAAACTTGTGCTCACTGTGCCAGTCCTTTGTCTCCACCTCGCATTGGAACCTTCGCTCTACTTCTTGCTTCTGTTATTCCTCTTGTGCTATATTCTCCTCTCCCCTTAGTGGTTTTAGCCTTTATAAACCCCACCTCCTACCATTAGGGGCTGTCTGATTTGGTTATTATCCCCATCAGCTGCCAATAAATTCTCCACTTCAATTATATTGGTCTCTACTGGCATCTGTATCTTGGGCAAACACTTAGGCTTCTCCTGAGTCCGAGATTTGAATATCAAAGTTTCCATTCAGTTCTACTCTTTTCATCAGGAATGCTTTAAAATCCTCTCTTTCACTGAATCTCTCCCTACACATATACATATCCCCACATCTCCCCTCCCCTCTTAAAATAAAGGGGAAAAAATAAAGCCTCAGAAAATCCCCTAGGGACAGGACCTTGGGACAGGGAAGGGAAACTTATCCACAGGAAGACTCCTGATTCGAGGGTGGGGAATGACCACAGATTGTTCATCACAAACACTTCAGAGCCCAGAAGGAATTGGGAAACCTAGTCTTCTCCAGTGGGAGAAGGAGATTACTAAAACATAGAGCAAATTAGCTCATTTCTCGCCTGAAAGGGGGATTTTTAATGTGTTCTCCACGATTCTCTTCGGAGCTCCACTACTAGTGTTGAACACCGCCAGGTCTGTTAATTTGTTATTCCATCAAGCTGTTTTCTTCCCGTGACCGGATATCTAAACCAGCCTGGACTGTAGTTGGGGGGAGGGGGAAGTGTGGGAAGGGGGGGGAGGGAAAGAAGGGGATTGAGAGCCCGTCTCTGGAGACATCATGTGGTCAACCTGGGAATAGCAGGACACTTGTCCTTGGATGTTTCAAAGTAAGTTTCATCCTTGGTGATCAGTATTTGCCCTGCGAATACATCCCTTTAATTCATTTAAGAAGAGAGATGTTCCTCGAATTTTGCTCCGATCCTGCCCTCAATTAGCTCATCCACCAGGTCCCTGGACAAAAAGGCTGAATCTCTTGACTGCCTCACCTATTCCGAGTCTGTCACTGTGAACCTAAATGCAGAAAATAAAAACACAGTAACAGGAGGCAAAAAGTCGTCCTGAAACAGATACACTTGTAACCAAATGCTTTGGAAAGTCTTTCCTTAGCCTTTAACTGACCACAATTCTGGCACTGACTATCCCCCGGTTTGGATGCCCTGAGCTGTCAGAGGGACCCCTGCTAGGGATTTCTGAAACGTTGTTATATCCTGAACCCTTATTCAATTTGTGGCCTGAGCACCAGGACTATGATTAGTCTCCTGTGAGAAATATACCTCTTGAGCTCAGAAAGGGGTGAAGTTAAAAGTCGGTTTTCTTACACATCTGCAGGAGTGGATGTGTCCCAATTCAGAATAAGCACACACCAGAGAGAGGAGGCTCGAGCATTCTAGCCCTTTTCTGGGCCAACAAAACCCTTCCCGATTTGCTGGGTATTCCAGGAGTCACAACTTTCTAATATGCCCTTACCTATTTACACCTAGATATCTTCCTCTGCCCACCATCCATTGCCTGACCATTAAAATAAGCCCAAACTCCTCCTGGAAAAGAGAAATTAATATTTTGGGGCTATTTGCACACGAGCACTTCAAGCAAAGCATAACCTTTACCAGAATTAAGTATCTCCTAACCTAGAACAGGACAGACAAGTTGCTAAATGCTGCTCTGAAGTTTTGGAGACAAACTCTGTTATATCTCTCGGCTATTCAGCTAAACCATGTGGCCCTGGGGGTGGGGCTCCTGCAAAATGATTAAAACTTTTTGAAGGGCATTCTGGGTGATTATCTATTAGCCCTCCCCCCAAAAAGAAGCCAACTCAAATGAGAATTGTATGTTGTTCATTATAAATCAAATAATGTAAAATTATCGCTTGTTATTCAGAATGCTAGGAGGCTGTCAGATATGCAATTGGATGGAGTTTAAAACAAGTAATCTCTTACTTCAGTGCAGTCACATAAAATCTCATCATTTGTTAACTTCACAAGTCAAGTTGGGAAGCTCTCACTTGGGCGTATGGAAGTGTGACTGTGCAGAAAACTATGTTAGGAACAAATAGTATTTGATCATGATTTCCGCAAAGTAATAAAGTGTTGGCAATAACTGAGATTGAACAGAAGACACAAAGTAAAAGTTCCCCATAGCCAGTGTTCTGTGGTTTTCTGTAAAGGGCTGAAACCCTTGAAAGGTGTGCTTGACTCAGACAACCAAGCACTTAAAGCTAATTCCCTATTGGACAATAACTCTATTGGCATATTCTTGGAAAATGGCCCTTCTCACTATTCCATGCTGGTTCTATCTTTTGGTGTATATAGATAATCGTAGGAGGGATAGAGGGTGGAGTGAGACATCCAGACTCACTTGGTCCCAGGACAGAGAGGAGAAAAGTGTGGAGATTCTGAACTCTAGATCCTTGGCAAAACTCCTGGCCGTTTTGTCCATCTCCTTCACTTCTCCCCCTGAAGACCAAGTACTTTTGCTTATCATGACTCCAGCTGCTCTTGAGGCCTCCCGGGAGCTAGTCTGGACTTTACATTTTGATGCCCAATGTGTGAACCAAGGATCCTAATTTCACCGAAGGAGTCCCGGTGATCAGGAAATAGGGTGAGTATTTTAATAGACAAATAAGGAACTTACTTTGTTAAGGGCTAAACTGGTAACCTTTTCTAACTGAAATGGGGCAGATAGTAGGAAAAGATTCTCCCCCACCCCAAGGGAGCTCTGTAGAAAGGAGACTTAGGTGGATCAAGAGACAAAGTTTACTTGTAACTTGGCAGCAGATCGGTGGACTCTTGGATACATTAGAATGCATGTCCCCTTGGTTCTTCAAGTAAGAAGGAATAGAGGTGGATAATTGGAGACTAGTAGAAGATCAACTATGAGAAGGTCAAGGGAGATGTTTGATTTGAGGAGACCCAACGACAGTGAATGATGACATTAGATTGTCAATGTGCTCATCCCTAGGTGGAAAGATGTTCATCTGATTAGTGTTCCCAGAGATCAAGTTAGGCAACGAACTTTGGTTTTGAATTTAGCACATGTATAACTTGTGATTTATGACATATCTCTGAGGTAAATATGCACAAATTCTCAATAATGAGGAGCTATGTCCACCAGAATGGAGAATGTAGGGCTGAGTTTGAACAGAAGACACAAAGTAAAAGTTCCCCATAGCCAGTGTTCTGTGGTTTTCTGTAAAGGGCTGAAACCCTTGAAAGGTGTGCTTGACTCAGACAACCAAGCACTTAAAGCTAATTCCCTATTGGACAATAACTCTATTGGCATATTCTTGGAAAATGGCCCTTCTCCCTATTCCATGCTGGTTCTATCTTTTGGTGTATATAGATAATCGTAGGAGGGATAGAGGGTGGAGTGAGACATCCAGACTCACTTGGTCCCAGGACAGAGAGGAGAAAAGTGTGGAGATTCTGAACTCTAGATCCTTGGCAAAACTCCTGGCCGTTTTGTCCATCTCCTTCAATTCTCCCCCTGAAGACCAAGTACTTTTGCTTATCATGACTCCAGCTGCTCTTGAGGCCTCCCGGGAGCTAGTCTGGACTTTACATTTTGATGCCCAATGTGTGAACCAAGGATCCTAATTTCACCGAAGGAGTCCCGGTGATCAGGAAATAGGGTGAGTATTTTAATAGACAAATAAGGAACTTACTTTGTTAAGGGCTAAACTGGTAACCTTTTCTAACTGAAATGGGGCAGATAGTAGGAAAAGATTCTCCCCCACCCCCACCCCAAGGGAGCTCTGTAGAAAGGAGACTTAGGTGGATCAAGAGACAAAGTTTACTTGTAACTTGGCAGCAGATCGGTGGACTCTTGGATACATTAGAATGCATGTCCCCTTGGTTCTTCAAGTAAGAAGGAATAGAGGTGGATAATTGGAGACTAGTAGAAGATCAACTATGTGAATCCTACAATGATAAAGGTCCTGATTCAATTTCTAAGGAAACATTCTATATATACAACATAATACAATTGGACTTAAAGAATCCCACAAGTTACAGAAAAAAGAAAAGTTAAGAACAGCCAGATGAGGAAGTGTGAGCAAAAAGAGGAAGCTAAAGGACAGATTAATGGCAATATCACCACAGGGCATGAGAACTTGAAGGGCGGTGATTCTCACTTTCACAGCCCAGCTTCAACTCCACCTACACCAGAGCAGACCCTTGATGCCCCGCCCCTCCCCCAACTTCACTTTCCAGGGTTTAGGAGGAGTAGTGGGAGGGGCAGTGACATCACCAGCACCTCCTCTCCCAGCAATCACCAATCTCAGTGCATGGGAGAAACCCCCATTCAATTGAAGATTTTCTATTCAATTCCAGCTCAAGCTGACAACCTTCCCCCCTCGCCCCTCCCAGCAGGGCTGGGCTTGGAGCCAAAGGCTTATAAAAGAGCCAATTTTAAACCCTCTCCTGGCAGAGGACCTAAGATGCCGAGGAATCTGTCTTCCCGGCACAGCGAGCCCCTGGCTGGGGGGATGTTCTCCTCCAGCGCTGCCCTCTCTTTCTCCTCCCCTCTTTCCCTAAGGAGACTTTATGGCTCTGCCGGGATCTCTCTCCCTGAAACTTCCCTTCCCTGCCGGGACTTTGCCACTGAGGAATTCCCCCTTTCTATTCCTGCGGAGCAAAGGCTGACTCCCCAAGGCCCAGAATAAACTTCTTGTTACCGGTCCAGCTTTTGGGGTTCGTAATTGATGATGCGCCGCCAGAAGGGGGTTCCCCAGACTCCCTCCCCATGTGCTTAATCCCAAGGGGTGCAGGGGAGCCTCACCTCTCCATCTGCTTCCCTGAACCCCGAACCTGCCACTAGACCTCGGCATTTAACTCCCCGACCGCCGGGACCCCTGAGCTCATCCTTTGGTTCCCTGACCTCCTGAGGGCGACTCGTGGGCTCGGGTCCTGGCGCTCTCAGGGAGCGGGGGCTGCCTCCCACTGACCTGGCCCCGCTCTTTCCCTCCCAGGAGAGTGGAAGCCCCCTCTGGGCAGGACTCTTCCTATTCCTCTCCTCCCCAGCTCCAGCTGATGGAAATGAACTGAATGGAGAGGGGGCCTGGGGGCAGAAGCCCTGGGGTCAGACCCTGCCCCTGCCAGAGGTCACTGTGAGCCCCGGAGGGGAAGAGGAGACGGGAACAGAAAGCTGGGAGAGGAGGCGGGACGGCAGCCTCTGATTGGGCCACAGACCTAGCCCGGCCCCCACCCTCTGGCCAATGGGCCCAGGAGCCGGGAAACTATTCAGAAGTCAGAGGTGGGCTGTGGGGGGCCTGCCCAGCCTGGCCCAGGACCCCAGAGAGCCCCGAGGTCAATCTGTCCTCTTCTCTCCGAGCCCTTATTCTCCCCGAGCCCTTATTCTCCCCGAGCCCTTATTCTCCCCTTCTTGTAGAGGACCCCGGCCTCAGGCAAGGTCACGGCCTCAGCCAAGGTCACAGCCTCAGACAAAGTCACGGCTTCAGGCAAGGTCACGGCCTCAGGCAAGGTCACGGCTTCAGGTAAGGTCACGGCCTCAGGCAAGGTCACAGTCTCAGGCAAGGTCACGGTCTCAGGCAAGGTCACGGCCTCAGGCAAGGTCACGGCCTCAGTCTCTCCTCGGGGCCGTCTGGGTCCCAGGGGCAAGATGCGGGTGGGGGAGACTTTGCCCTTTTGAGCTAAGACCTTTCCCGGCCTCACTTTGCCGGAGCCAACGCCCATTCAGGAATCCCGGCTCCGCAAGCAAAGAGGCGGAGAAGAGCCGGCTTTACCTGGTTAAAAAACCCACCGGGGAGGCCGGAATCTCTGGCCCAAACAGAAACAACCGTTTGGCTCCAAGCCAACCAGGACCGAACAACAGCCATGGTTTCTTTGGACCCAAACCGAGGCTCTTCCCCTCCCGGATTGAGTTTTTTTGTTTATTTTTTGACTTGATCCCCACGTGGCCCCTGGATCCCGAGGGCGCCGGGGAGAGGGAGGCTGGGGACTCTGCGCAGCTGCGGGTCATGACCCCGGCTTCCTAAAGTCAGGGTCCCCTTGGAGAACCAAGGACAAACCGGAACAGCAGCGGCTGCGCGTGTGAGCGGGAGCGGCCACTAGGGGGACCCAGGCGGAACCCGCGGCGCCCCATGGCTCTCTGCCCCGCCCCGCCCCCCCCCTGCCCTTCCTTTCCATGCCCTTCCCTGCCTTGCCCAAAGGAATGTCAATTTATTTCAATTAATTAACTATTATTGTTATTGATGCTGAAACCACCCAGGATACAGCCGACTTCTTTTTCTAACCTATGCAGGTCCCGGCGGAGCATGCGCACAGTCACTCCTGGAATCCAAACTTCACTTCCCAAAAGGCCACATTGCCAGAGGGGGCAGAACTTGGCATCCCACGTGGTTCCCTTCACGTGCTTTCCCAGAACCGGAAGTTGGGGCTCTAGCGCTCTCCCCCTGCCTGGAATGTTGCCGTGGCCCCAGAGAGTCGCCCCAGAGGAGGCGCTCCTGAAGGCGCTGCTTGTGGTGTGGAAGCCTGTAGGGGGCGCTCTAGCATCGTGGGAACCGCCTCGGTCCCTGGTCCCTTCACTCTTCTCGCCTAGACCTTGGAGCCGCCTCCCGAAGACCTTCCCCCCGGACCTCCCCGCTTTGGCTCCTCCCTGCGGACCCACCTTCCTGCACTTGCAGCTCCCACCCCAGAGCCGCTCCCTGCAAAGCCCGAGTGACCCCTCTGCTCTCAGGCCCCTCCGGGCTCGATGGCGGGGCAGTCCCAGGGATGAGAACCTCCTTCCTGCCGCTTTATTGCTCCCTCTCCAGCTGAGGCTCCGATGGCCGCCAGGCTCCGTCCCCCCTGACTCTTCCTCGGTGAGTGGGGGCTCCCCCTTCAGAGGTCCTGGGGCTGGGGCTCTTTTGGGACCAATGACTCTGGGATCTGGCGCCCCGCCCCGCCCGTCAGCCGAGCCTCTGCAAACACCCCGCCCGCCCTGCATGCCGGGCCCAAAGGGGAGGGAGTCCCTGTGGGGAGTCAGGGAAAGGTGGCGGGGTCTGGATTTCCTCAGTGGCGGAACATTCATTTAAACTCCTAGCTCTGTTCCTGCCATTTTCTCCCTTGTCCCCCCGCCAGTCCGTCTCCTTCCCGCGGGACTCCTTTTTCGGGACAGGTACCGCAGAAAAGCTTCCGCGGGACTCCTTTTTCGGGACAGGTACCGCAGAAAAGCTTCCGCGGGACACCACCTTCTGCGGGACTCCTTTTTCGGGACAGCTACCGCAGAAAAGCTTCCGCGGGACTCCTTTTTCGGGACTGCTACCGCAGAAAAGCTTCCGCGGGACACCACCTTCTGCGGGACTCCTTTCCCATCCCCCTTGTTGCGTACCTTCCCTCTGCTGATTATCCCTCTCCCTTCTCTCTGTCTCCCATCTATCCGGGCAGGTGTGTGCGTCTGTGTGCGTGTAGTTCGCTTCCCTTTGTTTCCCCGACGCTTAGCACAGAGCCCGGCTCTGGCGGACTGACTTCTCCTTAGTCTAAGTCAGCAGAGCCTCGTGGTCCAAAAAGCGGCTGGATCCGGGAGGATCCTGGCGGCCCGAGTGACAAAGGCCGGTTTTCTTCCCGCGCTGGAATCACGTCATGTTGTTAAACTGCATCTTGGGGCGGGGTCTTAAGGTCAGTGATTTATAAAAATTCATGATTATTTCCCCACCGTTGGTCTCCTTTATAATTTGATGGATTTTTCCTTATGTGTTTAAAACATTTTGAGAGAGGGGTCCGGAGGCTTCGGCAGCTTTCCACAGGAGGAGAGGTCCCGGACCCCGAACTGTGAGGTTCTGTTCCGCTTTGGGGGAGGGCACGCTGGCCTGTCTGTCATATGGAAGGAGGAGCCTTGTTCTCCGGGGCGCCCGAGGGAGACGCTAGGAATGGTGGCGGGGGCTGGGGGGAGGCTGGTTCCGGTGGGATTAGGGCTCTGCGCGCGGAGGGGTTGGTGGTCACTCAAAGGGCAGCTTCAGGCCGGAGGACTGTTTCTGGGAGAATCCCAGGGGAGTTTGGTCTCCTAGCTGTTAATAGGGATGATGAAGCCCCGCCCCTTTGTTCTGCAAGGTTCCGGGCGGGGGAGCACAGTCTCCATCACTGGCTTCTCTTTGTGGCTCCCCCCGCATGACTCCCTCTGACGTCATTCCCACCAGAATGCCGAAGGGTGACGCCCTCCCTCTCCATCCCTCCCTCTGGAAACCCCCCTTCAAGGCCCAGCCCGGGCTCTTCCTCCTTCCGTGCCTGTGGCTTGAGCTTACTCGGAGTCTCTGGGTGTTAGAGCTTTCTCCCAAATGACGGATTTTCCCCCTTTTCATTGGGGTCAGTGGTTCCTGTCCCCTTTCTCCCCCGGGGGATGGCGGTGTCTTGCAGACGCTTATATTATTGTATGATGTAATAATATAATAATTATTAAAAATAGTCATCTAACCCTAGTATATTTCTCTGAAGACATGAAAGTTTTCTATCCTGTTAGCAGGATCCTGTTAGTTCTATCCTGATGTGTGTCAAATGAATGAATTTTTTACCTGAGTACAACTCCAGTCTGTGACCCCCTTCTCCATAGTTCCAAAGAGAGCATCTTACGGTCATACCCTGGCATGTTCACTTTTCCCAAGAGAGAGAAGGGCCATAGTAGATGGTTTAATAAATGTTTATTGCATTATATTAAATCTGAGATGGTTCCCCGAACCCACTTTTTTTTCTATTTCCAACAAACAGGACTTGTGATTTCCAAACCAGATACCATACACCCATTGGAACAAGAAATAAAACTTTGGATGCCAAAGGGAGATGTCTGATGAAGCACCTGTCCATGTAAGTGAGTGAAAACCAGATGGGGAAAAGGTACAGCTACAACATCATGCCTGGTCTTGAATAAGAATCACTTATAAAATGTGGATCCAAGAAACTGCCCTTGTATCCCTTCCCAGAAATGTGGGGAAGAGCTGATTTTTTCTGGCAAGAGATCCTTCCCATTCATCCTTCCCTTGTTTTCCTGTTATATATTCATAATTCTTAATTTATACTAACAGAAGTCCTTGTCTAATTTCTCTTTGCATTATTCTATAAACGCTTTCCATGGTTTTTTTTTTTTTGTTTGTTTGTTTGTTTTTAATGAGCATGTTTATGGAACTAGCTCCAAAAAAAAGGTATATACTAAATAGTGCGATTGAGTCAGATTATAATTATTTTGTCACTTTGACTGCATATTGCCAGATTGCTTACTATTTTTCTATTCAGTTTCTAACATTCTGCCCTAAATCAATGAATGTACCCGTTTCTTCAACTCCGACAACATTGAGTTTTTTTGTTTTAATGATCTCTGCAGTATGTTGGCATAGATCCTCTGCGGTGTTCCAATTCATGCCTCTGGTTAGGTAATTGATTAGTAATGTTTGAGTGACTTTTCAATTGACTTTTCAAATTCTGTTTCATTTTCAATTTGGATTTTTCTCTTTATATTCTTGGACCATTTATTCGTTATAGACAGGCAGTTTCTCTGACAAATTTTTAATCTTTCCTTGTGAATTTAGCAATGCTATATACCTTACCTCGGATGGTAACTATGTGAGTATGAACCTTATCAGTTATTTTTTCTCAACCTTAGGTAACTAAAACTCTAAAATGATTATAGATGAGTTCCAGCCAATATTGGTGGAGGAAAGTAGTTTTCACACTTAATGAATTCAATGGCCTTTGATATAGTGACTTTATATATTTAATACCTGAAATTCTTCTCATATGTGCCATCAACACCCGTGTGAGAATATTTGTATGTAAGATACGAATCTTTGTGTCAGGGAGAAGTCTGGGGAAAATAAGAGGACATTTCATTTCCCAAAGGCATTTCAGCCTTTTCTCCTTTTCAGTTATTAGCCCAATTTATTATCCTTTTGCAATGTCCATCCTTCTAAGATATGAATCAATACATAAGGTCCCAAAAACTGTAGTTTAAAAAATTTTTTTTCTTATTATAGCTTTTATTTACAAAACATATGCATGGGTAATTGTTCAACTTCTACCCTTGCAAAACCTTCTGTTCCAACTTTACCTCTCCTTCCTCCCGCTCCCTCCCCTATGTGGCAGGTAGTCCCATACATGTTAAATGCGTTAAAGTATATGTTAAGTGCAATATATGTATACATAGTTATACAAAAACTGTAGTTCTGAACTTTAAAATTGCACTGTTGGATGAATTCTGTAGCTTGCCCATCTAACTGCATGTTAGGATGTGGACAGTAGGCATTTTTTATCTACACATTCTTCACTGGGTGGATATAGCCCAGACTCTTTTAAGTGATTAAGGATCTCATCCAAGAGTTCCTCCAGTGTTCTAGGACTTAAACACAAGAACATATGTGGAAAAATGAATGTCTGGAGCATTTCACTATTTATGGAACCCCCAACTTGTTCTTTGCTTCCAAAAGAGTAACAAACCCATTTAATAAGCATTAGTTTACCTCTTAATGCCTGCCCTGCTCTGATACTTAATTTCAGAATGGGAAGGGACCTCAGCAAACATCTATGCTAATGCATACGAGAGAGGAGACCTCACCATAACATGCCTGACAAGTAGCCACTTCTGTAATAATATTTTCTGAATAAATACATACTTATTAGTTTTTTAATTAAAAAAAGACGTGCATTATATCCTTCAAGTAATCTTGCACAGTTGAAACTGTTATTGTTCTCAATCTATTTTATTTTTACTTCACAATTATTTCTAAATATACCTCTTCCTACTCCCCTATTAAACAAGCTTTTCCTTATAAGGTTAAAAAGGAAAAAAAAAAAAGAAACAAATTAAAAACTGACAAATTCTCACCCCTTTATTTAATATATGTATACATTGTTCCACACTGGGAATCTCCCACTCCTGCAATGAAGGGAGGGAGGTACATGTTCTCAGCTCTTCTCTGGGACCATCCTTTGTCCTTATACTTACTTACTATGTTGTATTTTTGTTGTCATCCTATATTTTGTTGACTCTTCTTATTTCCCTGTAATAGTTCACCTAAGTCTTTCCTTGCTTCGCTGAATTCTTCATATGTGTCATTTTTTAAAGTGAGGTAATATTGTGTTATAGGAATGTATCTTAGACATTCCCCAATAGAAACTACTCATTTTTTTAATCAGAAAAGTGCTGGTAGGAATGATTTGATGAATGTGAGAGTTTTCTTTTCTATCTTAGACTTTCTTGTAGCGTTGGTACAGAAGTTTATTTTAAAGTGTAAAAGCTCATTATAGTACACAAAACTAATGTGTCATATGTTGTCTATTTTATTATTTGATCATCTTCATTGATTGAGGAGATAGAAGATATGATGAAGTGTAATGCAGCCGGAAATGGAATATTTACATTTTTATCTCTTTCAGGTTGGGACAGTAGGTCTGAAATCAAACAGACAATCCCAAAGCTGGACATTTCTTTGAAGAAATTATGCCAGGAAAGTCTTCTAAGGGGTGGTACCTTTGACTCTGAGTTGAGTCAAATCTGGAGCACCCAGCTAGCGAGGAAATAATAATGAATGTAATGACTGGGAAGGCCTTCTGCTGGAAGATAGACCTCATTTGACATCAGATTATCCATACTGTGAAAGATCTTAAGAATATAATGAATATAGGAAGACTTTCTGCCCGACTACAGCTCTTATCTAATGGATGTGTCGAGTGTTAGGATTGACTACCTATCACTTACAACCATTAAATGACATTGTAAGGGGAGACAGTGCTATAAACTCACCACACCAGCTTAAAGAAGAAGCTCAAGAGGCTTTGAGAGAAGTTGAAGTGACTTTATCCAATGTGGTTGAAAGAGTCATTCAAAAACCCTTGGAAATATCAGTTTTTGCTATGCAAGAGGCACCCACAGCAGTCCTTCATCAAGGAGACAGTGTGATAGAGTGGGTGAACCTCCCGTCACAACTAGAACAAACTCTTAGTCTTTACCCAGTGCTTGTGGCTAGACTTTTATTGAAAGACATTAAGCAAGCCAGATAACAATTATCTGGGATAAGACCTGATAAGATAGACACCTTTTATACTAATGCACAAATTAATGTATGCTGTGAAACCATCCCAGAGTGGCAAATTTTATTAGCTATGGCTCCAAATTTTATACTCGGGTCTCCATTAAAGATAAGCAGACTATTACATAATTGAGGGTGGATTCTTGAAGAAAAACTTTCTAAAGTTCCTTTTAAAGGACTAACTCTCTTTACAGATGCATCCAAACATAATATTTGTGCTGTATACTCTTGTGATTTAATTATAAAGAGAGTACTCAGAACTCCTTTTCAGTCCTCTCAGCAGAATGAATTGTATGGGATCATTCTAGCTCTTACTTATCCTGGAGATATAAATATAACATCTGATTCGGCCTGTTCTACAAAGCATTGCCATAGCCCAAATAAAATTTGTAGCTTCTAATATATATCAGCTCTTTTAGGAACTTCAAGAGCAAGTGAGAAAGCATCCAGGTAAGATTGATATCTTGCAGGTCCACTCTCATAGTGGACTTCCAAATTCTATTTTTGATGATAATTCAAAGGCAGATAGCCTTCTAACCATGTTGGCCAATACTCCTTTATTTCAGGCAGCCCAAGAATCTCATTCTAAATATCATCAGGCTGCTCGAGCTTTACATTTATAATTTGGAAAAACAAGAGAGGAAGCTAGGAGCCTAATAAAACCCTGTACAGCTTGCCTTCCTTTCCACGCTCCTACGCTGCCTCCAGGGAAGAACCCTCGTGGTTTGAGACCCAATGAAATTTAGCAAATGGATGTGACCCATTATAAATCTTTTGGTCCTCTGTCTTTTATCCATGTTGTGGTAGATACTTTTTCAGGATTCACTTTTGCAAAAGCAGCAGCAAAAGAGACAGCCTGAGGGGTCACTGAATTCCTTATACAAGCATTTGCAATTATGGGTGCGCCATAAGCAATGAAAACAGACAATGGACCTGTATATACTTCTAAAAATTTTGCACACTTTTGTGCACAGTGTAAGATTTTACACACCATTAGTATACCTTTTAATCCTCAAGTACAGCAGTAGTAGAGAAGAGGAACAGAGACATTTAACATGCTCCTCCAAAAACAAAAGAAAGGGAGAGCCAAAGGCAACCCTAGAGAACTTGTCAATCTAGCTCTTTATACTATTTCTTGATTTTTGACAAGGCGTATTGGCTCTGGCAGGCAGGTTTTATAACCCACTAGAAGGGCAGTGTCCAGTGCGAGCAGCTCCACTATCTAAATAATCGCCAGGTGATGTGGAGAGGCCCAGAAAGTGGTGAATGGAAGGGACCAGATAGATAAACTGCTTAGGGCAGAGGGTTTGCTTGTATCTCCACAAATGGAGAAGGAATCAGATGGGTGCCAATGAGCCGTGTTAACCTTGTCCATCAGAGAGAGATGGAGCCCACCTTGAAAGGCAGCCCAAGAATCTCATTCTAAATATCATCAGGCTGCTCGAGCTTTATGCTTACAATTTGGAATAAAAAGAAAGGAAAGTAGGAGCATTGTAAAAACCTGTACACCTTGCCTTCCTTTCCACGCTCCTACACTGACTCCAGAGAAGAACCCTTGTGGTTTCAGACCCAATGAAATTTGGCAAATGGATGTGACCCACTATAAATCTTTTGGTCGTCTGTCTTTTATGCATGTTGTGGTAGACACTTTTTCAGGATTCACTTTTGCAATACCAGCAGCAAAAGAGACAGCTTGAGTGGTCACTGAATTCCTTATACAAGCATTTGCAATTATGGGTGCGCCACAAGCAATGAAAACAGACAATGGACCTGTATATACTTCTAAACATTTTGCACACTTTTGTGCACATTGTAAGATTTTACACACCACTAGCATACCTTTTAATCCTCAAGTACAGGCAATAGTAGAGAAGAGAAACAGATAATAAGATGCTCCTACAAAAACAAAAGAAAGGGGAAGCCACAGGCAACCCTAGAGAACTTATAAATCTAGTTCTTTATACTATTTCTTGATTTTTGACAAGGTGCATTGGCTCTGGCAGGCAGGTTTTATAACCCACTAGAAGGGCAGTGTCCAGTGCGAGCAGCTCCACTATCTAAATAATCGCCAGGTGATGTGGAGAGGCCCAGAAAGTGGTGAATGGAAGGGACCAGATAGATAAACTGCTTGGGGGAGAGGGTTTGCTTGTATCTCCACAAATGGAGAAGGAATCAGATGGGTGCCAATGAGCCGTATTCACCTTGTCCATCAGAGAGAGATGGAGCACACCTTGAAAGGCAGCCCAAGAATCTCATTCTAAATATCATCAGGCTGCTCGAGTTTTACACTTACAATTTGGAATAACAAGAGAGGAAAGTAGGAGCATTGTAAAAACCTGTACAGCTTGCCTTCCTTTCCACGTTCCTACACTACTTCGAGAGAAGAACTCTTGTGGTTTGAGAGACAGTGAAATTTGGCAAATGGATTTGACCCTTTATAAATCTTTTTCGTCTGTCTTTTATCCGTGTTGTAGACACTTTTCAGGATTCACTTTGCAATAGCAGCAGCAAAAGAGACAAGCCGAGTGGTCACTGAATTCCTTATACAGGCATTTGCAATTATGGGTCCACCACAAGCAATGAAAACAGACAATGGACCTGTATATACTAATAAACATTTTGCACACTTTTGTGCACAGTGTAAGATTTTACACACCACTACCATACCTTTTAATCCTCAAGTACAGGCAATAGTAGAGAAGAAAAACAAAGACATTAAGATGCTCCTCCAAAAACAAAAGAAAGGGGGAGCCACAGGCAACCGTAGAGAACTTGTCAATCTAGCTCTTTATATTATTTCTTGATTTTTGACAAGGTGTATTGGCTCTGGCAGGCAGGTTTTATAACCCACTAGAAGGGCAGTGTCCAGTGCGAGCAGCTCCACTATCTAAATAATCGCCAGGTGATGTGGAGAGGCCCAGAAAGTGGTGAATGGAAGGGACCAGATAGATAAACTGCTTGGGGGAGAGGGTTTGCTTGTATCTCCACAAATGGAGAAGGAATCAGATGGGTGCCAATGAGCCGTATTCACCTTGTCCATCAGAGAGGGATGGAGCACACCATGAAAGGCAGCCCAAGAATCTCATTCTAAATATCATCAGGCTGCTCGAGCTTTATGCTTACAATTTGGAATAAAAAGAAAGGAAAGTAGGAGCATTGTAAAAACCTGTACAACTTGCCTTCCTTTCCACGTTCCTACACTACTTCGAGAGAAGAACCCTTGTGGTTTGAGACCCAGTGAAAGTTGGCAAATGGATTTGACCCATTATAAATCTTTTTCGTCTGTCTTTTATCCATGTTGTAGACACTTTTCAGGATTCACTTTGCAATAGCAGCAGCAAAAGAGACAGCTTGAGTGGTCACTGAATTCCTTATACAAGCATTTGCAATTATGGGTCCACCACAAGCAATGAAAACAGACAATGGACCTGTATATACTAATAAACATTTTGCACACTTTTGTGCACAGTGTAAGATTTTACACACCACTACCATACCTTTTAATCCTCAAGTACAGGCAATAGTAGAGAAGAGAAACAGAGAGATTAAGATGCTCCTCCAAAAACAAAAGAAAGGGGGAGCCACAGGCAACCCTAGAGAACTTGTCAATCTAGCTCTTTATATTATTTCTTGATTTTTGACAAGGTGTATTGGCTCTGGCAGGCAGGTTTTATAACCCACCGGAAGGGCAGTGTCCAGTGCGAGCAGCTCCACTATCTAAATAATCGCCAGGTGATGTGGAGAGGCCCAGAAAGTGGTGAATGGAAGGGACCAGATAGATAAACTGCTTGGGGGAGAGGGTTTGCTTGTATCTCCACAAATGGAGAAGGAATCAGATGGGTGCCAATGAGCCGTATTCACCTTGTCCATCAGAGAGGGATGGAGCACACCATGAAAGGCAGCCCAAGAATCTCATTCTAAATATCATCAGGCTGCTTGAGCTTTATGCTTACAATTTGGAATAAAAAGAAAGTAGGAGCATTGTAAAAACCTGTACAACTTGCCTTCCTTTCCACGTTCCTACACTACTTCGAGAGAAGAACCCTTGTGGTTTGAGACCCAGTGAAAGTTGGCAAATGGATTTGACCCATTATAAATCTTTTGGTCGTCTGTCTTTTATCCATGTTGTGGTAGACAGTTTTTTAGGATTCGCTTTTCCAAAACCAGCAGCAAAAGAGAGCCTGAGTGGTCACTGAATTCCTTATACAAGCATTTGCAATTATGGGTGCGCCACAAGCAATGAAAACAGACAATGGACCTGTATATACTTCTAAACATTTTGCACACTTTTGTGCACAGTGTAAGATTTTACACACCACTAGCATATCTTTTAATCCTCAAGTACAGGCAATAGTAGAGAAGAGAAACAGAGAGATTAAGATGCTCCTGCAAAAACAATAGAAAGGGGGAGCCACAGGCAACCCTAGAGAACTTGTAAATCTAGTTCTTTTTACCATTTTTTGAATTTTGACAAGGTATATTGGCTCTGGCAGGCAGGTTTTATAACCCACTAGAAGGGCAGTGTCCAGTGCGAGCAGCTCCACTATCTAAATAATCGCCAGGTGATGTGGAGAGGCCCAGAAAGTGGTGAATGGAAGGGACCAGATAGATAAACTGCTTGGGGGAGAGGGTTTGCTTGTATCTCCACAAATGGAGAAGGAATCAGATGGGTGCCAATGAGCCGTATTCACCTTGTCCATCAGAGAGGGATGGAGCACACCATGAAAGGCAGCCCAAGAATCTCATTCTAAATATCATCAGGCTGCTCGAGCTTTATGCTTACAATTTGGAATAAAAAGAAAGGAAAGTAGGAGCATTGTAAAAACCTGTACAACTTGCCTTCCTTTCCACGTTCCTACACTACTTCGAGAGAAGAACCCTTGTGGTTTGAGACCCAGTGAAAGTTGGCAAATGGATTTGACCCATTATAAATCTTTTGGTCGTCTGTCTTTTATCCATGTTGTGGTAGACAGTTTTTTAGGATTCGCTTTTCCAAAACCAGCAGCAAAAGAGAGCCTGAGTGGTCACTGAATTCCTTATACAAGCATTTGCAATTATGGGTGCGCCACAAGCAATGAAAACAGACAATGGACCTGTATATACTTCTAAACATTTTGCACACTTTTGTGCACAGTGTAAGATTTTACACACCACTAGCATATCTTTTAATCCTCAAGTACAGGCAATAGTAGAGAAGAGAAACAGAGAGATTAAGATGCTCCTGCAAAAACAATAGAAAGGGGGAGCCACAGGCAACCCTAGAGAACTTGTAAATCTAGCTCTTTTTACCATTTTTTGAATTTTGACAAGGTGCATTGGCTCTGGCAGGCAGGTTTTATAACCCACCGGAAGGGCAGTGTCCAGTGCGAGCAGCTCCACTATCTAAATAATCGCCAGGTGATGTGGAGAGGCCCAGAAAGTGGTGAATGGAAGGGACCGGATAGATAAACTGCTTAGGGGAGAGGGTTTGCTTGTATCTCCACAAATGGAGAAGGAATCAGATGGGTGCCAATGAGCCGTATTCACCTTGTCCATCAGAGAGAGATGGAGCACACCTTGAAAGGAAGTACACCCAAGAAACTTCTGGTGGTTCCATTGCTGACTGTGCTCATCACTGAATGAGCATGGCAGTTATGGCGTTTGACTCATGTACATCAAAAATTATAGAACTTCAAAATTCTCAGGAATCATTGGATTCTCTGAGACATGCTAAGATTGTTGCAGGACTTCAAAATCTGCTGGAATCATTGGATTCTCTGAGATATGATAAGACTGTTGCAGGACTTCTCTACTATTGCGTGTACTTGAATCATTGGATTCCCTAACACATAAAAAGACTGTTGCAGGACTTCAAAAACTTGTGGGAATCACTGGGTCCCCTGACATGTGAAGCAATGGACAATAGATTGATTTTGGACTCTCTCTTGGCTGCTGAAGAAGGCGTTTGTGTGACTGTTGTTTACATACCCTTCTTCTAGGACTTCTGGAAATCTTTTACAACACTATGTTGATTCATATTGTTTGTTATATCACTACTTGCATGTACAATTGATGTTTGTTGCACCACAATGAGCCTGCACTGGTTGTGGGGAGTGTCATCACTACTAGCCTGTGTGTTATTGATATGTGCTTGTGTAACACCTCCCATGCTGATGGGTTTGTGCATACCTGATTCTAATAAAATCCTTCAGCCCAGAAACCTGTTAGCAATCCCCACTTCCCTTTGGTGTTTTTCATCTCCCTTCCTGAGCTGTTGGGGAGCGTGATCACCTCGTTTTTGGTGTTTTCAATCTCACTTTCTACCAGAATCCTTTCCAAACTCACATTAATCCTGGTGCTTTCTTTCTGTTGACAATCCCTAAATTTATTGTATCTATATCCCATAGTTCTATCTATATTCCATAGATAGATAATCGAATCCTCATTAAACTGTGAGCCCTTCCAAGCAGGAGCTGTGGCTTTTGCCTTTCTTTATGTCCCCAGAACTTAGCACAGGGCCTGGCACATAGTAAGTGCATCAAAGGCTTGTTGGCCTGACATCGTGAATAAAACTGTCCAGGGCTGAAACGAGAGAAAGGTAGTAGGGGAAGCATCCTATAGAAGGGGAATATTTTTGGCGGGGCAGGTCTGTCCAGGAAGGATTTGTGGAGGGTCAGCAGAGTGGGAGGGATAAGGTTGGGGAATTGGATATATGGATAAGGGAAGGGGATAAACAATTATTAAATAGTTACTATGTGCCAGGTATTGTGCTAAGTATTTATAATTATTATCTCACTTAGATTCTCACAACAACCCTGGAAAAGAGGTGCTGTCATGATCCTAATTTTCCAATTGGATAAACTGAGGTTAGATGACTTGCCCAGAGTTAACTAATTAATGTCTGAGGCAGATTCTGGACTCAGCACTTTATCCACTACCCATCTAGCAGAGGAGGTAGAGGATGGGGAACAGTTGATCTGCAGAGCAGGAACACAATACGTTTCTACTGGTGGAGGAAATGAAGGTAGGCAAGGGTACTTTAGGATTAGGAGCAAGCAAAGGGCATGGGGCAGGAGCAGAAGTGGGCTCTGCTGGTCAGGGGGCAGGGAAGGGCTTGTCTATTTTAGGGGAAAGGGCAGAAAAAATGTAGGAGGTTTAAAGAGACTGAGGAGACAGCATATTGGCAGGACTGATAAAAAGTGGGAAAGAAAAGAGGTATATGTGAGAAAGGGGAAGCCCCGCTCGGGCAATGGGAGGGAAATGGGGGGAATGAGGTTACTTTGTATAATGGGAAAGAGAGAACTGGAGATAAAAGCCAGGATTAGAGAAGACAGGAGAAGAAATCAGCACCTACCCCAGCAAAATGCAGAAGATTTCTGGGAATGTGGCTGAATGGTACCCAAAGTCCCTCCCACCAGCATCCTTCCAAGCACAGAA
>NC_067400.1:628341789-628344566 GCF_016432865.1 Antechinus flavipes | reverse complement strand
GAATAATAATAAAAATAAATAAAGTATAAAAAAAGAAAGAAAGAAAGAAGTCTCTAAAATGAAGGCTCGCCCTCCCCCTGTCCTCCTCTCGGGATCCCATTCCTCCCCATCCCCCTCTGTGCCCTTTTTCTCGTCCCGACGCGGAAGGAGACAAGAGGGCTACGTGGGCGTCCTTGACAGCCAGGGATATAAGTACCGGCCCCAGACCTCCTGGAGCTTCAGAAGGCACTTGGAGCAGCTGGTGGAGGAAGCAGAGCGAGTCCGTCCGCCATCGGCCAGAGTGTCTGCGCTTTCTAGGCTCGAATTACTACGTAAGTTTTTTTTTTCTTTCTTTCTGTATCTTTGCGGTGATGAAGGGTCCCCCTGAGCGACAGTTTATTGTCCCAATGTTCTCTAGGCCCCAGCGCCGAAAACTCTTCCAATCCAGGGCCGCCAATGGAAGCGAGCTCCCGATTGTTGAGGGCTCTCCCCTGTGTGCGGCAGCAGGGGGGCCTGGGGACAGCTCCTTGGCTACCTCGGCCCCGAACCGGGGCCACCCGGGCTCCCTGCCTCCCGCCCCGAACGGGGAGCAGGGAAACTGCAAGGTTGTGAAGGAGAAAGGGAAAGGGGACCAGGGAAAGGCCGAGTCCTCCCGGAGGCTGAATGCCCGCCATGTCTCCTTGGAAGGAGAGCGTCCCCCGCTCCTTCCCTTGGAAAACCCTGCCAGCAAAGCGGTGCAGGGCCGCCTTGTGCCGCTCTGGCCCGAGGCTCTGCCGGGAAGCACCCCCGGGCCCAGGGAAGGCCATCTGGCAAAGGATGGCCCCGGTCTTGGGGGGCAAGAGAATGGGAGGAGGCCCCCTGCCAGTCTTACCGAGGACAAGCAACTGGGAGAGGGCTTGCACCTTGCCCTTCCCCCTTCTCCCTCCAGGGAAGTGGGGCAGCGGAAAGGCTCCAGAGGCGTCAACGCCAGGTTTTCCAACAAGGACAAATGGCCGCGGACGCGTCCCAAGCTGAGCGGCGGCAAGAAGCTGCCAGCGACAACGAGGCGTAAAGCGGCCCTCCCGAGGGGGAAGCGCCCCGAGACCCATCCCGAGGCCGGCCAAGAGGCCTGGATAAAAGACCTGGACTCCCTGCGCAGGCGCATGCTGCAGGAGATCCCAGAGCTTCAGGCTTTGGGGAAGCAGAAGGAGGACGTGGCCGCTGCCATCGGAACCCGCCGGGGCATTGCCAAGATCCAAGGGCATCTGGCAGCCCCAGCAGGAGCCTCGGCAATAGCCCCGGTTGCCTTGCGCCTCCCCCCTCTCCTTTCTCTCTCCTGGAAGGTGGAAAAAGGCAAAGGCCTGAGGGCCCCCAAGGACAGCACGGACCAAAGGGACAGAGGGTCGCGGCTGCCGCGCAAGTGCAGTCCAGAGAAGAAGCCCCCCGGGCGTTCGGCTCAGGCAGGGCACAAAACGGCCCTCCCTGACAAGACGCGCCAAACGCCCGCCACCCCACAGTTCTGGATAAAAGACCTGGACACCCTGCGCAGGCGCATGCTGCAGGAGATCCCAGAGCTTCAGGCTTTGGGCAAGAAGAAGGAGGATTTGGCCGCTGCCGTCCGAACCCCCCAGGGCATTACCGAGATCCAAGAGCATCTGGCAGCCCCTGCGGGAGCCTTGCAAACGGCCCCCGGAACCTTGCGCCTCCCGCCTCTGCCTTCTCCCTTCAGGGAAGTGGAGCAGGCGAAAGGCCTGGGGGCCACCAAGGTCAGCGTCATCCAAGCGGACAAAGGGATGCAGGTGCAGGGAAAGCTTTGTCCAGACAAAGGGCCCAACGACTGTGGAGCGGAGGCAGAAGAGGAAGGAGCAGTGCCCAGGAAAAAGCGCAAGAAGGAGCACCCTGGGCCCCGCCAAGAGAACCGCAAGAAGCTCCGGAGCTCCGTCAGCACCCACGGGCTGGAGCCAGACAAGAAGGACAAGCTGAGTGGCCAGTCCAAGATCCAAGATCGTCAGTCCACTACGGAGATCTCAGAGCGTTTGGAAGCCCCAGCAGGAGCCTCGGCAATAGCCCCGGTTGCCTTGCGCCTCCCCCCTCTCCTGTCTCTCTCCTGGAAGGTGGAAAAACCCAAAGACCTGGGGGCCCCAAGGGGAGCACGGACCAAATGGAAAGAGGGTCGCAGGTGCGGCGCAAGTGCAGCCCAGAGAAGAAGCCCCCCGGGCAGCCAGGGCAGAAAACAGCCCTCCGGGACAGGACGCGCCAAACGCCGGCCAGCCCAGAGTTCTGGATAAAAGACTTGGACACCCTGCGCAGGCGCATGCTGGAAGCTATACCAGAGCTTCACTCATTGGGGAAGAAGAAGGGGGACGTGGCCCCTGAGTTCCTATCGCACCAGGGCATTACCGAGATCCAAGAGCATCTGGCAGCCCCAGCAGGAGGCTTGCAAACGGCCCCTGAAGCCTTCCGCCCCCTCCCTCTGCCTTCTCCCTTCAGGGAGGTGCCCAGCACCCTGGGCAGGCGCATCCCGGAATCAGTGCAGGAGTTGCACGCTCTGGGTAAGCCAGGGCACAGGAGCGCCGGCTCTCTCCGAGCGCCCCGGTCACCTGCCCGGGCCCACGTCCGTTTGCCAGCACCGGCAGCAGTCTCGGAAACAGCCCTGCGACACTTGTGCTTCCCCACTGGTCATTTTCCCTCTACGGGCGTTGAGCAGCCCAAGGACATCGGGTACCCAGAGGCCAGAGGCGTGCAAGCAGACAGAGGGCTGCGGGGGCCGCCAAAGCTCTGGCCGGGCCGACGGCTGTCTGAGAGTGGCGCTGAGCCGC
>NC_067400.1:628246789-628334289 GCF_016432865.1 Antechinus flavipes | reverse complement strand
ACCCATCCATATGAAAGTCTCCCTTATCCTCTCCCTTTCACCCTCCTCCTGTTCATCTACACAACCTTTTAATCTATACACTTCTATATGCACACCTCTATACACCCTCCCCCAATCTGTTTTTAGCTTTCTCATTTCTCTAGAAGTTGATTTCTAAACTTCTCCAGATG
Organism: Antechinus flavipes; assembly: GCF_016432865.1. Classification (NCBI taxonomy): domain Eukaryota; kingdom Metazoa; phylum Chordata; class Mammalia; order Dasyuromorphia; family Dasyuridae; genus Antechinus; species Antechinus flavipes. The sequence continues at coordinate 628,334,119 of NC_067400.1, read as the reverse complement.
TTGTTTCCTCTTCAACCGAAATGAGAAAAAGTTTCCATCATTACCAACCCTCTACTCTCACCTGCTTTCTTTGTATTAAGTCTTCCTCCATGCATTATTTTTATGAGATAATTACTCTTTTCAATTTTTCCTGCCTAATTTTGTGTCTTAGACTTATTCTCTCATAGACATATTCCATCCATATCAGCCTTAAACTTTTTTCAAACTAACTTAGTAGCAATAAGTTTTGAATACTGCTAACATGTTCAGATCTCATAAATAAATAGTTTGACCTCAATGAGTGACTTATGATTAATGTTTAATATTTTCCTTATATTTCTTCTGGATCTTGTACTGAGTTCTTCTTTGTTGGTTATTATAAATGCTCAAAAGTTTTTCAGCTCATCAAATATCTTTGTTTTCTTTCAGAATTATACCCAACTTTGCTGGGTAAATTGTTTTTGGATGTAATCCCAGTTCTTATGCTTTTCAAAATATAAAGATCTTTTCATGTAAAAGCTGTTAGGGCTTCTGAAAAACTGAAAAACTGACTAGTTTTTCATAGTATATAAATTAGGTGCTTTTCCTTGTTGCTTGTCCTATTTTCTCCTTTTGAAAATTTTGAAACTTGACTATGAAATTTCTATAAGTGTTTTTCCTGGGATCTCTTTCAGATGATGAACTTTTTTTCTATTTCTATTTTACCCTCTTTTCCTAGAACTTTAGGGCAATTTTCCTTAATAATTTCCTATAATAGTGTTTGGATTTTTTTTAAGCATAATTTTCTGACAACTTGTATTATCTTTCCTCAATCTATTCTCCAGATCAGTTGCTTTTTAAATGAAATGTTTCAGATTCTCTTCAATTTTTTTCTAGTTTTATGATTTCTTGGTATCTTATAATGTAATTCAATTCCTCCCCCCTTATCCACAGCCACACACTAGCCCTGTACTCTAGGAGTCCTTAAATTTTCCCCCAATCAGCCTCCTAATGTCCCTTAGATGAAAGTTTGTGAAGTGAAAGTTCTTTAAGTGAAATTGCTTGAGACCAGGAAGAAAGTGAAAGCTGAGGTGAAATTTCCTGAGCCCTAGTCTGCTTCCTGACTGAGCAACAGCAGAGCCTGCTGTTTGTTGATTCAGTTGGCCTGTGGGTATTTGCCATTTTGATGTTTGAAGGCACCTACTTGACAAAGTCATTATGAGCAAGGCAACAGCTGTCTTTTGATGATACCTTGCTGTCTTTTTTGATAACTAGTACCTTATTGTGACAATTAAAAGGTTCAAGAGTTTCTGGGAAATTTAATCATATTATTAACAAGGCTTATATTTTTTCTGGATCTTTTATGTTGTTTTCTATTTAATTCTTCTTTGTTTTTACAAATGCTCAAGTCTTTCAGTTCTTCAGATATTTTTGTTTTCTTTCAGAAAAAGTGGTCCTTTGGTCATCTCTCTCTAAGACCAAAGACAATCATTGCAAGCAGGCTTAGGGCTCATATGTTCTTTTGGAAAAGGAATGGCAATTAACTCTAATTGGTCTAGTGAGCTATGTTAAAATGGGATGCTGAGAGTGACATCACATCACCCTTGGAAAGAAAAACTGTTTGTAAAGTCAGATCACTCCCACTTTGGGCTATCTATTCAGAGAATGCATGCCCCATCCTGAGAAGGAGACAATGGCAGCTCCAGGGTGATTCTAATCTCAGTGTGTGTGTGTGTTGTGAGTGTGTGTGGAGTGTGTGTACTCTCTCACACTAGCTCAGCAGATTTCTTAGGCTTCCAATGCTGGCGAGACCTCCTTGTAGTGAGAAGCATTGTCCCACTTGTCTCCCTTCTAGTCCTTCAAGAGATCTCTTTTGATTCTCTTCCCACATATCCTTTCATAACCCATTTTCCTGCTCAGCCGCTTCCTATACACACATCTTTCCTAGCCCCACAGAGCCTTTCCCTCTTATAACTCTTTATAAAGAGATTCTTTTCCCACCCCGTCCACTCCCCATCTTTATTTATTCAACACTCAAAGATCCTAGTGTAACCTCAACTTTGACTCTCAGACATGCAGAACCTTCTTATTCCCACATTATTCTTCCCAGATTTCATTTCTTGTCCCCCCAGCACTCATTCCTTTCAGCTTCTAATGCTACACTTCATACACACACACACACTCCAAATGTTCCCCTTCCCCCAGATTTCCCCCTTCTCTCATACAACCTCTCCCTTACCCCTAGTCTTGCATACCTCCGCTTGTGCTCCCAGCTCCCGAATTATGAACATTGCCACCCACCCTCCCTCCAAGTTATCCCATCTCTACTGAAGAGCCCTTTTCCAGCTCTCTGGGTCTGAATTTCTTCCCCCTTAAAAATGTGGGGGGATTGTTCACATGATTCTAGCTCCTTTCAGTGAAGTAGCCAGGATCCAGTACCACCCGTCCCTTTCCCACATACCTGAATCCTTCCAAAGATAGCCCCCTTCCCCTCTGCCCAGCTCTCTTCCATTTCTGATACAAACTGACTTTTTCTAACCCCAGCTTTCTGGGCCATTCTCCCGGTCTCAAACACTTGTTTCCCCTTAACCCTGGGCCTGCAGAATGCAGGGAATTGGGGGCTAATAACAGCCTGGGACTGTTGCTCTAACAAGGGCATGGATGTTTTGCTTAGGGATAGAGAAAGGGAAAAGGGAAGAACAGCTCCGGAAAGCAGGGCTTTTCAAATTAGAAAACACCAGGACAGAGATCCAGAAAATAGGGGTCAGCACCCGGCACTCCTGAAAGCTCCCCAAATTTCTGGGGCAAGATGCTGCAGTTCAGCTACAGCCCAGCTCCCTTCTCCTCTTTCTAGCTCCCTCTCCTCATCCCTACTCCCCCAATCATTAAGCACTGGAGGACAAAGGATAATGAAGCTGTAAACAAGTATTATGGGATGGGCTTCTGTGCTTGGAAGGATGCTGGTGGGAGGGACTTTGGGTATTTGCCATTTTGATGTTTGAAGGCACCTACTTGACAAAGTCATTATGAGCAAGGCAACAGCTGTCTTTTGATGATACCTTGCTGTCTTTTTTGATAACTAGTACCTTATTGTGACAATTAAAAGGTTCAAGAGTTTCTGGGAAATTTAATCATATTATTAATAAGGCTTATATTTTTTCTGGATCTTTTATGTTGTTTTCTATTTAATTCTTCTTTGTTTTTACAAATGCTCAAGTCTTTCAGTTCTTCAGATATTTTTGTTTTCTTTCAGAAAAAGTGGTCCTTTGGTCATCTCTCTCTTAGACCAAAGACAATCACTGCAAGCAGGCTTAGGGCTCATATGTTCTTTTGGAAAAGGAATGGCAATTAACTCTAATTGGTCTAGTGAGCTATGTTAAAATGGGATGCTGAGAGTGACATCACATCACCCTTGGAAAGAAAAACTGTTTGTAAAGTCAGATCACTCCCACTTTGGGCTATCTATTCAGAGAATGCATGCCCCATCCTGAGAAGGAGACAATGGCAGCTCCAGGGTGATTCTAATCTCAGTGTGTGTGTGTGTGTGTTGTGAGTGTGTGTGGAGTGTGTGTACTCTCTCACACTAGCTCAGCAGATTACTTAGGCTTCCAATGCTGGCGAGACCTCCTTGTAGTGAGAGGCATTGTCCCACTTGTCTCCCTTCTAGTCCTTCAAGAGATCTCTTTTGATTCTCTTCCCACATATCCTTTCATAACCCATTTTCCTGCTCAGCCGCTACCTATACACACATCTTTCCTAGCCCCACAGAGCCTTTCCCTCTTATAACTCTTTATAAAGAGATTCTTTTCCCACCCCGTCCACTCCCCATCTTTATTTATTCAACACTCAAAGATCCTAGTGTAACCTCAACTTTGACTCTCAGACATGCAGAACCTTCTTATTCCCACATTATTCTTCCCAGATTTCATTTCTTGTCCCCCCAGCACTCATTCCTTTCAGCTTCTAATGCTACACTTCATACACACACACACACACACACACACACACACACACACACACACACACACTCCAAATGTTCCCCTTACCCCAGATTTCCCCCTTCTCTCATACAACCTCTCCCTTACCCCTAGTCTTGCATACCTCCGCTTGTGCTCCCAGCTCCCGAATTATGAACATTGCCACCCACCCTCCCTCCAAGTTATCCCATCTCTACTGAAGAGCCCTTTTCCAGCTCTCTGGGTCTGAATTTCTTCCCCCTTAAAAATGTGGGGGGATTGTTCACATGATTCTAGCTCCTTTCAGTGAAGTAGCCAGGATCCAGTACCACCCGTCCCTTTCCCAAATACCTGAATCCTTCCAAAGATAGCCCCCTTCCCCTCTGCCCAGCTCTCTTCCATTTCTGATACAAACTGACTTTTTCTAACCCCAGCTTTCTGGGCCATTCTCCCGGTCTCAAACACTTGTTTCCCCTTAACCCTGGGCCTGCAGAATGCAGGGAATTGGGGGCTAATAACAGCCTGGGACTGTTGCTCTAACAAGGGCATGGATGTTTTGCTTAGGGATAGAGAAAGGGAAAAGGGAAGAACAGCTCCGGAAAGCAGGGCTTTTCAAATTAGAAAACACCAGGACAGAGATCCAGAAAATAGGGGTCAGCACCCGGCACTCCTGAAAGCTCCCCAAATTTCTGGGGCAAGATGCTGCAGTTCAGCTACAGCCCAGCTCCCTTCTCCTCTTTCTAGCTCCCTCTCCTCATCCCTACTCCCCCAATCATTAAGCATTGGAGGACAAAGGATAATGAAGCTGTAAACAAGTATTATGGGATGGGCTTCTGTGCTTGGAAGGATGCTGGTGGGAGGGACTTTGGGTACCATTCAGCCACATTCCCAGAAATTTTTGCTGGGGTAGGTGCTGATTTCTTCTCCTGTCTTCTCTAATCCTGGCTTTTATCTCCAGTTCTCTCTTTCCCATTATACAAAGTAACCTCATTCCCCCCATTTCCCTCCCATTGCCCGAGCGGGGCTTCCCCTTTCTCACATATACCTCTTTTCTTTCCCACTTTTTATCAGTCCTGCCAATATGCTGTCTCCTCAGTCTCTTTAAACCTCCTACATTTTTTCTGCCCTTTCCCCTAAAATAGACAAGCCCTTCCCTGCCCCCTGACCAGCAGAGCCCACTTCTGCTCCTGCCCCATGCCCTTTGCTTGCTCCTAATCCTAAAGTACCCTTGCCTACCTTCATTTCCTCCACCAGTCGAAACGTATTGTGTTCCTGCTCTGCAGATCAACTGTTCCCCATCCTCGACCTCCTCTGGTAGATGGATAGTGGATAAAGTACTGAGTCCAGAATCTGCCTCAGACATTAATTAGTTAACTCTGGGCAAGTCATCTAACCTCAGTTTATCCAATTGGAAAATTAGGATCATGACAGCACCTCTTTTCCAGGGTTGTTGTGAGAATCTAAGTGAGATAATAATTATAAATACTTAGCACAATACCTGGCACATAGTAACTATTTAGTAATTGTTTATCCCCTTCCCTTATCCATATATCCAATTCCCCAACCTTATCCCTCCCACTCTGCTGACCCTCCACAAATCCTTCCTGGACAGACCTGCCCCGCCAAAAATATTCCCCTTCTATAGGATGCTTCCCCTACTACCTTTCTCTCGTTTCAGCCCTGGACAGTTTTATTCACGATGTCAGGCCAACAAGCCTTTGATGCACTTACTATGTGCCAGGCCCTGTGCTAAGTTCTGGGGACATAAAGAAAGACAAAAGCCACAGCTCCTGCTTGGAAGGGCTCACAGTTTAATGAGGATTCGATTATCTATCTATGGAATATAGATAGAACTATGGGATATAGATACAATAAATTTAGAGATTGTCAACAGAAACAAAGCACCAGGATTAATGTGAGTTTGGAAAGGATTCTGGTAGAAAGTGAGATTGAAAACACCAAAAACGAGGTGATCACGCTCCCCAACAGCTCAGGAAGGGAGATGAAAAACACCAAAGGGAAGTGGGGATTGCTAACAGGTTTCTGGGCTGAAGGGTTTTATTAGAATCAGGTATGCACAAACCCATCAGCATGGGAGGTGTTACACAAGCACATATCAATAACACACAGGCTAGTAGTGATGACACTCCCCACAACCAGTGCAGGCTCATTGTGGTGCAACAAACATCAATTGTACATGCAAGTAGTGATATAACAAACAATATGAATCAACATAGTGTTGTAAAAGATTTCCAGAAGTCCTAGAAGAAGGGTATGTAAACAACAGTCACACAAACGCCTTCTTCAGCAGCCAAGAGAGAGTCCAAAATCAATCTATTGTCCATTGCTTCACATGTCAGGGGACCCAGTGATTCCCACAAGTTTTTGAAGTCCTGCAACAGTCTTTTTATGTGTTAGGGAATCCAATGATTCAAGTACACGCAATAGTAGAGAAGTCCTGCAACAGTCTTATCATATCTCAGAGAATCCAATGATTCCTGAGAATTTTGAAGTTCTATAATTTTTGATGTACATGAGTCAAACGCCATAACTGCCATGCTCATTCAGTGATGAGCACAGTCAGCAATGGAACCACCAGAAGTTTCTTGGGTGTACTTCCTTTCAAGGTGTGCTCCATCTCTCTCTGATGGACAAGGTGAATACGGCTCATTGGGACCCATCTGATTCCTTCTCCATTTGTGGAGATACAAGCAAACCCTCTCCCCCAAGCAGTTTATCTATCCGGTCCCTTCCATTCACCACTTTCTGGGCCTCTCCACATCACCTGGCGATTATTTAGATAGTGGAGCTGCTCGCACTGGACACTGCCCTTCCGGTGGGTTATAAAACCTGCCTGCCAGAGCCAATGCACCTTGTCAAAATTCAAAAAATGGTAAAAAGAGCTAGATTTACAAGTTCTCTAGGGTTGCCTGTGGCTCCCCCTTTCTATTGTTTTTGCAGGAGCATCTTAATCTCTCTGTTTCTCTTCTCTACTATTGCCTGTACTTGAGGATTAAAAGATATGCTAGTGGTGTGTAAAATCTTACACTGTGCACAAAAGTGTGCAAAATGTTTAGAAGCACATGCAGGTCCATTGTCTGTTTTCATTGCTTGTGGCGCACCCATAATTGCAAATGCTTGTATAAGGAATTCAGTGACCACTCAGGCTCTCTTTTGCTGCTGGTTTTGGAAAAGTGAATCCTAAAAAACTGTCTACCACAACATGGATAAAAGACAGACGACCAAAAGATTTATAATGGGTCAAATCCATTTGCCAACTTTCACTGGGTCTCAAACCACAAGGGTTCTTCTCTCGAAGTAGTGTAGGAACGTGGAAAGGAAGGCAAGTTGTACAGGTTTTTACAATGCTCCTACTTTCCTTTCTTTTTATTCCAAATTGTAAGCATAAAGCTCAAGCAGCCTGATGATATTTAGAATGAGATTCTTGGGCTGCCTTTCATGGTGTGCTCCATCCCTCTCTGATGGACAAGGTGAATACGGCTCATTGGCACCCATCTGATTCCTTCTCCATTTGTGGAGATACAAGCAAACCCTCTCCCCCAAGCAGTTTATCTATCTGGTCCCTTCCATTCACCACTTTCTGGGCCTCTCCACATCACCTGGCGATTATTTAGATAGTGGAGCTGCTCGCACTGGACACTGCCCTTCCGGTGGGTTATAAAACCTGCCTGCCAGAGCCGATGCACCTTGTCAAAAATCAAGAAATAGTATAAAGAGCTAGATTGACAAGTTCTCTAGGGTTGCCTTTGGCTCCCCCTTTCTTTTGTTTTTGGAGGAGCATCTTAAATGTCTCTGTTCCTCTTCTCTACTACTGCTGTACTTGAGGATTAAAAGGTATACTAATGGTGTGTAAAATCTTACAGTGTGCACAAAAGTGTGCAAAATTTTTAGAAGTATATACAGGTCCATTGTCTGTTTTCATTGCTTATGGCGCACCCATAATTGCAAATGCTTGTATAAGGAATTCAGTGACCACTCAGGCTGTCTCTTTTGCTGCTGGTATTGCAAAAGTGAATCATAAAAAAGTATCTACCACAACATGGATAAAAGACAGAGGACCAAAAGATTTATAATGTAAAGCTCGAGCAGCCTGATGATATTTAGAATGAGATTCTTGGGCTGCTTGAAATAAAGGAGTATTGGCCAACATGGTTAGAAGGCTATCTGCCTTTGAATTATCATCAAAAATAGAATTTGGAAGTCCACTATAAGAGTGGACATGCAAGATATCAATCTTACCTGGATGCTTTCTCACTTGCTCTTGAAGTTCCTAAAAGAGCTGATATATATTAGAAGCTACAAATTTTATTTGGGCTATGGCAATGCTTTGTAGAACAGGCCGAATCAGATGTTATATTTATATCTCCAGGATAAGTAAGAGCTAGAATGATCCCATACAATTCATTCTGCTGAGAGGACTGAAAAGGAGTTCTGAGTACTCTCTCTATAATTAAATCACAAGAGTATATAGCACAAATATTATGTTTGGATGCATCTATAAAGAGAGTTGGTCCTTTAAGAGGAACTTTAGAAACTTTTTCTTCAAGAATCCACCCTCAATTATGTAATAGTCTGCTTATCTTTAATGGAGACCCGAGTATAAAATTTGGAGCCATAGCTAATAAAATTTGCCACTCTGGGATGGTTTCACAGCATACATTAATTTGTGCATTAGTATAAAAGGTGTCTATCTTATCAGGTCTTATCCCAGATAATTGTTATCTGGCTCGCTTAATGTCTTTCAATAAAAGTCTAGCCACAAGCACTGGGTAAAGACTAAGAGTTTGTTCTAGTTGTGACGGGAGGTTCACCCACTCTATCACACTGTCTCCTTGATGAAGGACTGCTGTGGGTGCCTCTTGCATAGCAAAAACTGATATTTCCAAGGGTTTTTGAATGACTCTTTCAACCACATTGGATAAAGTCACTTCAACTTCTCTCAAAGCCTCTTGAGCTTCTTCTTTAAGCTGGTGTGGTGAGTTTATAGCACTGTCTCCCCTTACAATGTCATTTAATGGTTGTAAGTGATAGGTAGTCAATCCTAACACTCGACACATCCATTAGATAAGAGCTGTAGTCGGGCAGAAAGTCTTCCCATATTCATTATATTCTTAAGATCTTTCACAGTATGGATAATCTGATGTCAAATGAGGTCTATCTTCCAGCAGAAGGCCTTCCCACTCATTACATTCATTATTATTTCCTCGCTAGCTGGGTGCTCCAGATTTGACTCAACTCAGAGTCAAAGGTACCACCCCTTAGAAGACTTTCCTGGCATAATTCCTTCAAAGAAATGTCCAGCTTTGGGATTGTCTGTTTGATTTCAGACCTACTGTCCCAACCTGAAAGAGATAAAAATGTAAATATTCCATTTCCGGCTGCATTACACTTAATCATATCTTCTATCTCCTCAATCAATAAAGATGATCAAATAATAAAATAGACAACATATGACACATTAGTTTTGTGTACTATAATGAGCTTTTACACTTTAAAATAAACTTCTGTACCAACGCTACAAGAAAGTCTAAGATAGAAAAGAAAACTCTCACATTCATCAAATCATTCCTACCAGCACTTTTCTGATTAAAAAAATGAGTAGGTTCTATTGGGGAATGTCTAAGATACATTCCTATAACACAATATTACCTCACTTTAAAAAATGACAAATATGAAGAATTCAGCGAAGCAAGGAAAGACTTAGGTGAACTATTACAGGGAAATAAGGAGAGTCAACAAAATATAGGATGACAACAAAAATGCAACATAGTAAGTAAGTATAAGGACAAAGGATGGTCCCAGAGAAGAGCTGAGAACATGTACCTCCCTCCCTTCATTGCAGGAGTGGGAGATTCCCAGTGTGGAACAATGTATACATATATTAAATAAAGGGGTGAGAATTTGTCAGTTTTTAATTTGTTTCTTTTTTTTTTTTTCCTTTTTAACCTTATAAGGAAAAGCTTGTTTAATAGGGGAGTAGGAAGAGGTATATTTAGAAATAATTGTGAAGTAAAAATAAAATAGATTGAGAACAATAACAGTTTCAACTGTGCAAGATTACTTGAAGGATATAATGCACGTCTTTTTTTAAATTAAAAAACTAATAAGTATGTATTTATTCAGAAAATATTATTACAGAAGTGGCTACTTGTCAGGCATGTTATGGTGAGGTCTCCTCTCTCGTATGCATAGATGTTTGCTGAGGTCCCTTCCCATTCTGAAATTAAGTATCAGAGCAGGGCAGGCATTAAGAGGTAAACTAATGCTTATTAAATGGGTTTGTTACTCTTTTGGAAGCAAAGAACAAGTTGGGGGTTCCATAAATAGTGAAATGCTCCAGACATTCATTTTTCCACATATGTTCATGTGTTTAAGTCCTAGAACACTGGAGGAACTCTTGGATGAGATCCTTAATCACTTAAAAGAGTCTGGGCTATATCCACCCAGTGAAGAATGTGTAGATAAAAATTGCCTACTGTCCACATCCTAACATGCAGTTAGATGGGCAAGCTACAGAATTCATCCAACAGTGCAATTTTAAAGTTCAGAACTACAGTTTTTGTATAACTATGTATACATATATTGCATTTAACATATACTTTAACGTATTTAACATGTATGGGACTACCTGCCACATAGGGGAGGGAGCGGGAGGAAGGAGAGGTAAAGTTGGAACAGAAGGTTTTGCAAGGGTAGAAGTTGAACAATTACCCATGCATATGTTTTGTAAATAAAAGCTATAATAAGAAAAAAAATTTTTAAACTACAGTTTTTGGGACCTTATGTATTGATTCATATCTTAGAAGGATGGACATTGCAAAAGGATAATAAATTGGGCTAATAACTGAAAAGGAGAAAAGGCTGAAATGCCTTTGGGAAATGAAATGTCCTCTTATTTTCCCCAGACTTCTCCCTGACACAAAGATTCGTATCTTACATACAAATATTCTCACACGGGTGTTGATGGCACATATGAGAAGAATTTCAGGTATTAAATATATAAAGTCACTATATCAAAGGCCATTGAATTCATTAAGTGTGAAAACTACTTTCCTCCACCAATATTGGCTGGAACTCATCTATAATCATTTTAGAGTTTTACTTACCTAAGGTTGAGAAAGAATAACTGATAAGGTTCATACTCACATAGTTACCATCCGAGGTAAGGCACATAGCATTGCTAAATTCACAAGGAAAGATTAAAAATTTGTCAGAGAAACTGCCTGTCTATAACGAATAAATGGTCCAAGAATATAAAGAGAAAAATCCAAATTGAAAATGAAACAGAAATTTAAAAGTCAATTGAAAAGTCACTCAAACATTACTAATCAATTACCTAACCAGAGGCATGAATTGGAACAACGCTGAGGATCTATGCCAACATACTGCAGAGATCATTAGAACAAAAAAACTCAATGTTGTCGGAGTTGAAGAAACGGGTACATTCACTGATTTAGGGCAGAATGTTAGAAACTGAATAGAAAAATAGCAAGCAATCTGGCAATATGCAGTCAAAGTGACAAAATAATTATACTCTGACTCAATTGCACTATTTAGTATATACCTTTTTTTTTGAGCTAAAAAAAAAAAAAAAAACATGGAAAGCGTTTATAGAATAATGCAAAGAGAAATTAGACAAGGACTTCAGTTAGTATAAATTAAGAATTATGAATATATAACAGGAAAACAAGGGAAGGATGAATGGGAAGGATCTCTTGCCAGAAAAAATCAGCTCTTCCCCACATTTCTGGGAAGGGATACAAGGGCAGTTTCTTGGATCCACATTTTATAAGTGATTCTTATTCAAGACCAGGCATGATGTTGTAGCTGTACCTTTTCCCCATGTGGTTTTCACTCACTTACATGGACAGGTGCTTCATCAGACATCTCCCTTTGGCATCCAAAGCTTTATTTCTTGTTCCAATGGGTGTATTGTATCTGGTTTGGAAATCACAAGTCCTGTTTGTTGGAAATAGAAAAAAAGGTGGGTTCGGGGAACCATCTCAGATTTAATATAATGCAATAAACATTTATTAAACCATCTACTATGGCCCTTCTCTCTCTTGGGAAAAGTGAACATGCCAGGGTATGACCGTAAGATGCTCTCTTTGGAACTATGGAGAAGGGGTCACAGACTGGAGTTGTACTCAGGTAAAAAATTCATTCATTTGACACACATCAAGATAGAACTAACAGGATAGAAAACTTTCATGTCTTCAGAGAAATATACTAGGGTTAGATGACTATTTTTAATAATTATTATATTATTACATCATACAATAATATAATAATAATTAAGATTCTCTCTGAGGGAACAGAGTCAAGAAGGTGCAACCTCTGCAGCATACAAATAATCACTTTCTAGAGGTACAAAACAAAGGTCTTTTCCCTAACCACAGGGCCAGAAAGCCCATAATTCCTACCAAGAAAGCAAGCAAAGCCCTTCCCAAAGACAGATGGGGAGACAAGGGGAATCTGTGCTTAGCCGGGCAGGCCAGGTTCCTCTGGTTGTCCCGCATCCCATCCCTGCACGGATCCTGCTGAGAAGGGCACCGGGGTCTCCTTGGAGACTGGAGGTCTCCTTAGAGGTCACAGCCACATCTCCCAATGTTCACCATTCCTGCAACATCAGACACGTTTGTGCAGATTCCAGGACCCTCCTAGAGAAGAACCATGTGGCTGCCCCGGAACTACTAGAAGTGCTTCTCAAGGTTCAGACTCCAACGCGCCCCAGTCCCGGATTTACCGAGCACCCCGAGTCTGAACCAGAGGGACAGCCCTGCGTTGTTTGTTCAAGCGCTCACTCCGGAAGCCTTTGTGAATGCCGGTCTGGCCCGAGGGTCGGGCACATGGCTGAGCACTGGGGACAGTGAAGACAAAACGACCCCGAAGCGTCTGCAAGACACCGCCATCCCCCGGGGGAGAAAGGGGACAGGAACCACTGACCCCAATGAAAAGGGGGAAAATCCGTCATTTGGGAGAAAGCTCTAACACCCAGAGACTCCGAGTAAGCTCAAGCCACAGGCACGGAAGGAGGAAGAGCCCGGGCTGGGCCTTGAAGGGGGGTTTCCAGAGGGAGGGATGGAGAGGGAGGGCGTCACCCTTCGGCATTCTGGTGGGAATGACGTCAGAGGGAGTCATGCGGGGGGAGCCACAAAGAGAAGCCAGTGATGGAGACTGTGCTCCCCCGCCCGGAACCTTGCAGAACAAAGGGGCGGGGCTTCATCATCCCTATTAACAGCTAGGAGACCAAACTCCCCTGGATTCTCCCAGAAACAGTCCTCCGGCCTGAAGCTGCCCTTTGAGTGACCACCAACCCCTCCGCGCGCAGAGCCCTAATCCCACCGGAACCAGCCTCCCCCCAGCCCCCGCCACCATTCCTAGCGTCTCCCTCGGGCGCCCCGGAGAACAAGGCTCCTCCTTCCATATGACAGACAGGCCAGCGTGCCCTCCCCCAAAGCGGAACAGAACCTCCCAGTTCGGGGTCCGGGACCTCTCCTCCTGTGGAAAGCTGCCGAAGCCTCCGGACCCCTCTCTCAAAATGTTTTAAACACATAAGGAAAAATACATCAAATTATAAAGGAGACCAACGGTGGGGAAATAATCATGAATTTTTAAAAATCACTGACCTTAAGACCCCGCCCCAAGATGCAGTTTAACAACATGACGTGATTCCAGCGCGGGAAGAAAACCGGCCTTTGTCACTCGGGCCGCCAGGATCCTCCCGGATCCAGCCGCTTTTTGGACACGAGGCTCTGCTGACTTAGACTAAGGAGAAGTCAGTCCGCCAGAGCCGGGCTCTGTGCTAAGCGTCGGGGAAACAAAGGGAAGCGAACTACACGCACACAGACGCACACACCTGCCCGGATAGATGGGAGACAGAGAGAAGGGAGAGGGATAATCAGCAGAGGGAAGGTACGCAACAAGGGGGATGGGAAAGGAGTCCCGCAGAAGGTGGTGTCCCGCGGAAGCTTTTCTGCGGTAGCTGTCCCGAAAAAGGAGTCCCGCGGAAGCTTTTCTGCGGTAGCTGTCCCGAAAAAGGAGTCCCGCGGAAGCTTTTCTGCGGTAGCAGTCCCGAAAAAGGAGTCCCGCGGAAGCTTTTCTGCGGTAGCTGTCCCGAAAAAGGAGTCCCGCGGAAGCTTTTCTGCGGTAGCTGTCCCGAAAAAGGAGTCCCGCGGGAAGGAGACGGACTGGCGGGGGGACAAGGGAGAAAATGGCAGGAACAGAGCTAGGAGTTTAAATGAATGTTCCGCCACTGAGGAAATCCAGACCCCGCCACCTTTCCCTGACTCCCCACAGGGACTCCCTCCCCTTTGGGCCCGGCATGCAGGGCGGGCGGGGTGTTTGCAGAGGCACGGCTGACTGGCGGGGCGGGGCGCCAGATCCCAGAGTCATTGGTCCCAAAAGAGCCCCAGCCCCAGGACCTCTGAAGGGGGAGCCCCCACTCACCGAGGAAGAGTCAGGGGGGACGGAGCCTGGCGGCCATCGGAGCCTCAGCTGGAGACGGAGCAATAAAGCGGCAGGAAGGAGGTTCTCATCCCTGGGACTGCCCCGCCATCGAGCCCGGAGGGGCCTGAGAGCAGAGGGGTCACTCGGGCTTTGCAGGGAGCGGCTCTGGGGTGGGAGCTGCAAGTGCAGGAAGGTGGGTCCGCAGGGAGGAGCCAAAGCGGGGAGGTCCGGGGGGAAGGTCTTCGGGAGGCGGCTCCAAGGTCTAGGCGAGAAGAGTGAAGGGACCAGGGACCGAGGCGGTTCCCACGATGCTAGAGCGCCCCCTACAGGCTTCCACACCACATGCAGCGCCTTCAGGAGCGCCTCCTCTGGGGCGACTCTCTGGGGCCACGGCAACATTCCAGGCAGGGGGAGAGCGCTAGAGCCCCAACTTCCGGTTCTGGGAAAGCACGTAAAGGGAACCACGTGGGATGCCAAGTTCTGCCCCCTCTGGCAACGCGCGGCCTTTTGGGAAGTGAAGTTTGGATTCCAGGAGTGACTGTGCGCATGCTCCGCCGGGACCTGCATAGGTTAGAAAAAGAAGCCGGCTGTATCCTGGGTGGTTTCAGCATCAATAATAATAATAGTTAATTAATTGAAATACATTTACATTCCTTTGGGCAAGGCAGGGAAGGGCATGGAAAGGAAGGGCAGGGCAGGGCGGGGCGGGGCAGAGAGCCATGGGGCGCCGCCAGTCCCGCCTGGGTCCCCCTAGTGGCCGCTCCCGCTCACACGCGCAGCCGCTGCTGTTCCGGTTTGTCCTTGGTTCTCCAAGGGGACCCTGACTTTAGGAAGCCGGGGTCATGACCCGCAGCTGCGCAGAGTCCCCAGCCTCCCTCTCCCCGGCGCCCTCGGGATCCAGGGGCCACGTGGGGATCAAGTCAAAAAATAAACAAAAAAACTGAATCCCGGAGGGGAAGAGCCTCGGTTTGGGTCCAAAGAAACCATGGCTGTTGTTCGGTCCTGGTTGGCTTGGAGCCAAACGGTTGTTTCTGTTTGGGCCAGAGATTCCCGCCTCCCCGGTGGGTTTTTTAACCAGGTAAAGCCGGCTCTTCTCCGCCTCTTTGCTTGCGGAGCCGGGATTCCTGAATGGGCGTTGGCTCCGGCAAAGTGAGGCCGGGAAAGGTCTTAGCTCAAAAGGGCAAAGTCTCCCCCACCCGCATCTTGTCCCTGGGACCCAGACGGCCCCGAGGAGAGACTGAGGCCGTGACCTTGCCTGAGGCCGTGACCTTGCCTGAGGCCGGGGTCCTCTACAAGAAGGGGAGAATAAGGGCTCAGGGAGAATAAGGGCTCAGGGAGAATAAGGGCTCGGAGAGAAGAGGACAGATTGACCTCGGGGCTCTCTGGGGTCCTGGGCCAGGCTGGGCAGGCCCCCCACAGCCCACCTCTGACTTCTGAATAGTTTCCCGGCTCCTGGGCCCATTGGCCAGAGGGTGGGGGCCGGGCTAGGTCTGTGGCCCAATCAGAGGCTGCCGTCCCGCCTCCTCTCCCTTCTTTCTGTTCCCGTCTCCTCTTCCCCTCCGGGGCTCACAGTGACCTCTGGCAGGGGCAGGGTCTGACCCCAGGGCTTCTGCCCCCAGGCCCCCTCTCCATTCAGTTCATTTCCATCAGCTGGAGCTGGGGAGGAGAGGAATAGGAAGAGTCCTGCCCAGAGGGGGCTTCCACTCTCCTGGGAGGGAAAGAGCGGGGCCAGGTCAGTGGGAGGCAGCCCCCGCTCCCTGAGAGCGCCAGGACCCGAGCCCACGAGTCGCCCTCAGGAGGTCAGGGAACCAAAGGATGAGCTCAGGGGTCCCGGCGGTCGGGGAGTTAAATGCCGAGGTCTAGTGGCAGGTTCGGGGTTCAGGGAAGCAGATGGAGAGGTGGGGCTCCCCTGCACCCCCTTGGGATTAAGCACATGGGGAGGGAGTCTGGGGAACCCCCTTCTGGCGGCGCATCATCAGTTACGAACCCCAAAAGCTGGACCGGTAACAAGAAGTTTATTCTGGGCCTTGGGGAGTCAGCCTTTGCTCCGCAGGAATAGAAAGGGGGAATTCCTCAGTGGCAAAGTCCCGGCAGGGAAGGGAAGTTTCAGGGAGAGAGATCCCGGCAGAGCCATAAAGTCTCCTTAGGGAAAGAGGGGAGGAGAAAGAGAGGGCAGCGCTGGAGGAGAACATCCCCCCAGCCAGGGGCTCGCTGTGCCGGGAAGACAGATTCCTCGGCATCTCAGGTCCTCTGCCAGGAGAGGGTTTAAAATTGGCTCTTTTATAAGCCTTTGGCTCCAAGCCCAGCCCTGCTGGGAGGGGGGAGGGGGGAAGGTTGTCAGCTTGAGCTGGAATTGAATAGAAAATCTTCAATTGAATGGGGGTTTCTCCCCTGCACTGAGATTGGTGATTGCTGGGAGAGGAGGTGCTGGTGATGTCCCTGCCCCTCCCACTACTCCTCCTAAACCCTGGAAAGTGAAGTTGGGGGAGGGGCGGGGCATCAAGGGTCTGCTCTGGTGTAGGTGGAGTTGAAGCTGTGAAAGTGAGAATCACCGCCCTTCAAGTTCTCATGCCCTGTGGTGATATTGCCATTAATCTGTCCTTTATCTTCCTCTTTTTGCTCACACTTCCTCATCTGGCTGTTCTTAACTTTTCTTTTTTCTGTAACTTGTGGGATTCTTTAAGTCCAATTGTATTATGTTGTATATATAGAATGTTTCCTTAGAAATTGAATCAGGACCTTTATCATTGTAGGATTCACATAGTTGATCTTCTACTAGTCTCCAATTATCCACCTCTATTCCTTCTTACTTGAAGAACCAAGGGGACATGCATTCTAATGTATCCAAGAGTCCACCGATCTGCTGCCAAGTTACAAGTAAACTTTGTCTCTTGATCCACCTAAGTCTCCTTTCTACAGAGCTCCCTTGGGGTGGGGGTGGGGGAGAATCTTTTCCTACTATCTGCCCCATTTCAGTTAGAAAAGGTTACCAGTTTAGCCCTTAACAAAGTAAGTTCCTTATTTGTCTATTAAAATACTCACCCTATTTCCTGATCACCGGGACTCCTTCGGTGAAATTAGGATCCTTGGTTCACACATTGGGCATCAAAATGTAAAGTCCAGACTAGCTCCCGGGAGGCCTCAAGACCAGCTGGAGTCATGATAAGCAAAAGTACTTGGTCTTCAGAGAGAGAAGTGAAGGAGATGGACAAAACGGCCAGGAGTTTTGCCAAGGATCTAGAGTTCAGAATCTCCACACTTTTCTCCTCTCTGTCCTGGGACCAAGTGAGTCTGGATGTCTCACTCCACCCTCTAATCCCTCCTACGATTATCTATATACACCAAAAGATAGAGCCAGCATGGAATAGGGAGAAGGGCCATTTTCCAAGAATATGCTAATAGAGTTATTGTCCAATAGGGAATTAGCTTTAAGTGCTTGGTTGTCTGAGTCAAGAACACCTTTCAAGGGTTTCAGCCCTTTACAGAAAACCACAGAACACTGGCTATGGGGAACTTTTACTTTGTGTCTTCTGTTCAATCTCAGTTATTGCCAACACTTTATTACTTTGCAGAAATCATGATCAAATACTATTTGTTCCTAACATAGTTTTCTGCACAGTCACACTTCCATACGCCCAAGTGAGAGCTTCCGAACTTGACTTGTGAAGTTAACAAATGATGAGATTTTATGTGACTGCACTGAAGTAAGAGATTACTTGTTTTAAACTCTATCCAATTGCATATCTGACAGCCTCCTAGCATTCTGAATAACAGACGATAATTTTACTTTATTTGATTTACAATGAACAACATACAATTCTCATTTGAGTTGGCTTCTTTTTGGGGGGAGGGCTAATAGATAATCACCCAGAATGCCCTTCAAAAAGTTTTAATCATTTTGCAGGACCCCCCCCCTCCCAGGGCCACATGGTTTAGCTGAATAGCCGAGAGATTGTAACAGAGTTTGTCTCCAAAAATTCAGAGCAGCATTTAGCAGAAGGACCAGATAAAATGAAATGTAACTTGTCTGTCCTGTTCAAGGTTAGGAGATACTTAATTCTGGTAAAGGTTATGCTTTGAAGTGCTCGTGTGCAAATAGCCCCAAAATATTAATTTCTCTTTTCCAGGAGGAGTTTGGGCTTATTTTAATGGTCAGGCAATGGATGGTGGGCAGGGGAAGCTATCTAGGTATAAATAGGTAACAGGCATATTAGAAAGTTGTGACTCCTGGAATACCCAGCAAATCGGGAAGGGTTTTGTTGGCCCGGAAAAGGGCTAGAAGGCTCGAGCCTCCTCTCTCTGGTGTGTGCTTATTCTGAATTGGGACACATCCACTCCTGCAGATGTGTAAGAAAACCGACTTTTAACTTCACCCCTTTCTGAGCTCAAGAGGTATATTTCTCACAGGAGACTAATCATAGTCCTGTTGCTCAGGCCACAGATTGAATAAGGGTTCAGGAAATAACAGTGTTTCAGAAATCCCTAGCAGGGGTCCCTCTGACAGCTCAGGGCATCCAAACTGGGGGCCAGTCAGTGCCAGAATTGTGGTCAGTTAAAGGCTAAGGAAAGACTTTCCAAAGCATTTGGTTACAAGTGTATCTGTTTCGGGACGACTTTTTGCCTCCTGTTACTGTGTTTTTATTTTCTGCATTTAGGTTCACAGTGACAGACTCGGAATAGGTGAGGCAGTCAAGAGATTCAGCCTTTTTGTCCAGGGACCTGTTGGATGAGCTAATTGAGGGCAGGATCGGAGCAAAATCCGAGGAACATCTCTCTTTTTAAATGAATTAAAGGGATGTATTCGCAGGGCAAATACTGATCACCAAGGATGAAACTTACTTTGAAACATCCAAGGACAAGTGTCCTGCTATTGCCAGGTTGACCACATGATGTCTCCAGAGACGGGCTCTCAATCCCCTTCTTTCCCTCCCCCCCCTTCCCACACTTCCCCCTTCCCCTCTCTCCCCCCTTCTCCCTCCCCCACAACTACAGTCCAGGCTGGTTTAGATATCCGGTCACGGGAAGAAAACTGCTTGATGGAATAACAAATTAACAGACCTGGCGGTGTTCAACACTAGTAGTGGAACTCCGAAGAGAATCGTGGAGAACACATTAAAAATCCCCCTTTCAGGCGAGAAATGAGCTAATTTGCTCTATGTTTTAGTAATCTCCTTCTCCCACTGGAAAAGACTAGGTTTCCCAATTCCTTCTGGGCTCTGAAGTGTTTGTGATGAACAATCTGTGGTCATTCCCCATCCTCGAATCAGGAGTCTTCCTGTGGATAAGTTTCCCTTCCCTGTCCCAAGGTCCTGTCCCTAGGGGATTTTCTGAGGCTTTATTTTTTCCCCTTTATTTTAAGAGGGGAGGGGAGATGTGGGGATATGTATATGTGTAGGGAGAGATTCAATGAAAGTCAGGATTTTAAAGCATTCCTGATGAAAAGAGCAGAACTGAATGGAAATTTTGATATTCAAATCTAGGACTCAGGAGAAGCCTAAGTGTTTGCCCAAGATACAGATGCCAGTAGAGACCAATATAATTGAAGTGGAGAATTTATTGGCAGCTGATGGGGATAATAACCAAATCAGACAGCCCCTAATGGTAGGAGGTGGGGTTTATAAAGGCTAAAACCACTAAGGGGAGAGGAGAATATAGCACAAGAGGAATAACAGAAGCAAGAAGTAGAGCGAAGGTTCCAATGCGAGGTGGAGACAAAGGACTGGCACAGTGAGCACAAGTTTTGGCTAAGGGAGGTGAGACATGCTGAAATGTCACAGGGTCCTCAAGGCTAATGAGCTGATGGGTTACAAGATACCGATTATTTTAGGAGACAGATTTTCATAACCTTGAGATAAAGGAGCCCCAGTTTGCAGGTGTAAGTGTCAAGGGACCCCAGAAGTTTCAAGTGCTCCTTCTCCCAGAAGCACAGGGGGTCCCAGATTTCAGGGCACTACGGAAGAGATCAGAATCATAAGGGACTTCATAAGATTTTATCTGTTTACCTTCCTACCTGGGAGGATAATACTTGTAACTCATTAGAACTTTGTCATTATTATGGAAGTTTGAAGGAGTATATAGAGACAGGAGGCACAGATGTGAGTTGAATATGAAGGGATAATATCTAAAACAATAATGAAATTAAGAGACAAGAGAAGAATGCTGTGGGAGAAAGAGAAAGGGAGAACTTGAAGAGTGTAAATAATCTGCCATAAAAAGAGGCAAAAAAGCTTTTATAGTGGAGAGGAAGAAAGGGATTAGAGGGGAGTGAGTGAACCTTATTCTCGTTGGTAAATAACACACACACTCAATATGAGTGTAGAAATTCATCTTACCCAGCAGAAAAATAGGAAGGGAATGGAAGGAGGGAGGGTGATAGAAAAAGAAGGCATATTGGGGGAAGATTGGTCAGTGGCAAAACACTTTTGAGGATGGACAGGGGAAAGGAGGGCGAGAGTAGCCTAATTGGGGGAAAATACAGTTACCAACAATAATTGTAAAAAGAATTTTGAAGCAGATTTCTCTGAGAAGGTCTTATTTCTCAAACACAGAGGGAACGGAGTCAAATTTACAAAAAATAAGTCCCAATTGGTAAATGATCAAAATATTTGATTCATGCCCAAAGGACTATAAATTCATGCATATTCTTTGACCTAACAATACCCTAGGTATGAATACTAAAAGTTTTTCTTTTTAAAGCAAAAGTCCATATATGTATAAAAATATTTGTAGCAGCTCTCTTATTAGGGCAAAAAAAAAAAAAAAAAAAGAAAAGAAAAGAAAAGAAAATTGAGGATATGCCCATCAATTGGGGAATGGTTGAATAAATTGTGGTATGTGATTGTCAAGGAATATTATTCCATGGGAAATGATGAGCAGGATGCTACAGAAAAAAAGAAAAACAAACGTGGAAAATCCTTCATGAACTGAAGCAAAGTGAAATGTACTGTATCCAAAGAAGTAGCAATGTTCTGAAATAATCAGCGTAAATAAATTTGCTGTTTTCAGCAGTACAATGATCTACAACTACAGTGAAGGATTGATTATGAAAAATCCTATAATAAACGGAGAGGAACCTGACTGTGTCTGAATACATTTTGTAGCATATTTTCTCTTTCTTTCTCTCTCTTTTTAAACTTTTTTCCTTTCCTTTTCTTTTTTTACTAGGATGGGAGATCTATGTTTTCTTTCATAACATGGCTTTTATGGAAATGTTTTTGCATAACTTCACAAGTGTTTTCTTAATGGAAGCTGGGAGTGGGGATAAGGGATAGAATCTGGAACTCAAAATTTTTTAAAACAAATGTTAAAAATTGTATTAAATGTAACTGAAAAATATTAAATAAATAAAAATTTAAAAATAATAAAAATATTCTATTTAGATATTCTATTTTCTCTTCTAGGTATATCTTTGTAAATATTTTTCCATTTTATTTAAATTTATTGAAACATAATTGGGCAAAATAAGTCTATAATTACTTTCATTTCATTAATATTCATTCTTTTCAGTTTTGATACTAGTGATTTGATTCTCTTCTCCCTTTTTAAATCAAATTAACCAGTGGGTTTATGTATATATTTAAAAAAAACCTAATTTTATCACTTAATTCAATGTTTGTTTGTTTGTTTTTTTTAACACACAGTTTTATTCATCCTTTAATTTTTAGGATTTTCAAGTTAAGGTTTAATTGAGGATTTCTATTTTGTTCTTTTTCTAGTTTTTCCTAATTGCATAGATAATTATTGTTCTTCTTTTTCTTTTATTGCTGTAAGAATTCAGAGACATAAATTTTCCTCTGAATGCTGTTTATATTGCATCCCACAGATATGTTGTTACATTATTTTCATTCTCTGTAATGAAATTATTATTTATATGATTTGTCTTTAACCTATTCATTCTTTTAAAATGTGATTACTTAATCTTCAATTAGTTTCTAATCTATGTTTACTTGGTCCATTATTAAATATTTTTTTATTGCATTGAGATCTGAAAAGGATACTTTTAATACTTCTGCTTTTCAGTTTTTGACTATAAAATTTTCACTTGATCAATTTTTGTAAAGATTCTATTAACAGCTGAGAAAAAAAGGGTATATTTCTTTTTATTCTCACTCATTTCTCTCTAGGTAGTTATCATATCTAAATTATCTAAAATTCTATTCACTTCCTTGACTTATTTCTTTATTTACATTTGTTAGACTGAGAATGTCTCCCACTATTATAGTACTATTATCTATCTTCTCTTCACATAACATTTGTAATTCACTTAATATTTCTGTTAACAATTTAGATGCTGTTGTATTTGGTGTATATAGGTTTAGTATTGTTATAGCCTCATAATATATGGTAGTTTCTTAAACTTTTTCCACTCAGTATCCCTTTTTATCCAAGAAATTTTTCCATGTCCCTAGGTATATAGCTATATAAAGTATGTATAATATTAAAATATCATAAATCATAATTTTTCTACCTTCAAACAAACTTGGCTTCCTTAGGTTCCGTGCCTGGGCCTGGGCTGCCCCAACTCTCTCTCATGCTCTGTCTAGGCCCCATGGGGTGGAACATCCATAGATATCCCCTCCCTACTCCTCCCTTCATTTCCCAATTCCTTCCTTCTGCCCATGGTTAGACCTGACCCCAGGATAGGTGGGATCCCCAGCTGTACAGATCTCAGTCTGCCCCATAGATGGGGCTGGGAAGGAAACACTTGCCAGGGATTCACACAGACTACACAGTCCTGGGCAGGTCTTCAGGGACTGGGAGACCCAGTGATCCAATGCGAATGATACTTATTCTCCATTCTCAGGTCAACAGTCGTCTCTGGTGACCCGAGGCCCCTTGAAGGCTCCTGAGAGGGTCAGGAGATAGACTCCTCAATCCCTGCCCCAGCATTGATGGCCCATCTTCTCACCAGCTGACGTCCTAGGCAAGGCAAAGTGAGACATCTTCGAGGTCCTAGAATCATTTTAGTCAGTCCCTCAGGACAGAATGGATGAGTCACGGGATACCCTCACTATTGTTAGTAAACAATGGGCAAACCCAGCAAAAGAATTGTTGAGAGCTGCAAGCAGTTGCAGGGAAGCTGTGGCTGAATGGGTGGGAAATTATTTCTGTCCCAGAGTCTAGCAAATGAAAGCAGCGGAAAAAGCAGGCTCAGGGTTAGACAGGGGGTCTGGGACTGAAGGATCTTAACCTTATCTTAGGAGAAAGGCCAGGCTTCTGGTCTCCCTGTTTCTGCTCCATAAGAATTGGGTTCAGAGAAGGGGGTCCACATGCTTCTGGAGGAGAGGAATATTTACTGCACCTCACATGGCAGGTCTGAGAACTGGCTGCCTTCATGGAGCCACTGTGAGAAGAGACTGGCTGGATCAAAAAGGGAATACCCTTTCCCCTAGGCATAGGATAACTCCCCAGGAATGGGGTGAGCTTATACCCTCTGTCTTCTAGGACTCAGACCCCCAACTTCTCAAGCCATCAGGTAGATGAAACTTTCTTTGGTTTCTGTTAAGGCTCCAGCCAAACCCAGCTATTCCCACAGTTCCCCACTTAGTGTTTCTATAGAGCTAGCCTGGAGATGTTTGCACTTCACACTGGTGAATCCCAGCCTAGGGATTATTTCAGATCTTTTTGGGTTATGTCAGCAGGACCCCTGTTCTTCCCTAAGTCTTCTTGATTTTCCACAATCTATGTTTTTCCTTAGGTACAGATTTGTTCTGTTTGTGGGAGAAATCTAGAGAACTTGAAATTTACTGATCTACTCCAGAATCTTCCCTCTTGTGTAGTTTTTGGTGATGACATTGGCTAAAGATGAATATCTGGTCCACACACACACACTCAGATAGCTGTTATGCCTTCCTGTTCTATCTTCTGCCTCAAACTCAGCCCTACGTTCTCCATTCTGGTGGACATAGCTCCTGATTATTGAGGATTTGTCCATATTTACCTCAGAGATATGTCATAAATCACAAGTTATATATGTGCTAAATTCAAAACCCAAACCTAAATTCAAAAGCAAAGTTAGTTGCCTAACTTTATCTCTGGGAACACTAGGGGGTTTGAGGCCCCAAGGTTCACTTCTGCAGCTTCCTCCATATATCTGGGGCAGATTGTTTAATATTAACATCTTTCCAGGAAAGATCAAATTGAAGAGCATCGGCCTCAGACCCCTCAAGGAACTTGATGAGGACTTCAGAGTAATAGCCAGGTTTTCCTTAGTCTGGGAGAGATTTGGCAATGAAAAGGGCGCCTCTACCTTAAGTGTCCTTCCCTGACAATCTACTGCTTCTCTCAGGGCGCAGAGGCTAGAAGAGGTGGCTGAATCGGGATCCTGAGAAGGAAAAAAAGGGATCCTACTCCTTGTATCACAGGGACTGAGGAGTTGGGGTAGGGAAGTCTCAGGATCTGGTTCAGGAGGTGAGAGGGATAGAGTTAAAGAAATATTGTTAGACAGAAGGTTCTGTCTTTGGTAGGGAGGCGATTTTGAAAGGGATTCAGAGGGATCCTGTGTCCCTAGAGGAGTTGTAGAGGCCCAGAACTTTGGAGAACAAGGAGAAGTCCTTGAAACAAGGACACTTACAACAAAGTGTTAACTCAGTGGAATTGATGCAATGATAGTTCTCTAGTATACATAGTACTTAGCATGGTGATGTAATGGTTCTCTAGTTCACATATGAACAGTATGCTGTAATGATATGATTGTAATAGGGGATTTTAGGGCCGAGAAGGACTGGAACTAAGACATCCATCCTCCTGGTGGCTCTCCTGCCTTCATCACTTCTCCAACTAAAGACCAAGGCCCATCTGAAGGACCTCCATAAAGCTAACCCAGATATGACAAGGAGCATGAAGGAAGGAGTTATTTAAAAGGTTGGTATCCAATTTTGATTTTCTTCTAGTCAATTTTAGCAGCATCCTGCAGTGCTGTTTTAATTGAAGCTTTTTAGTTTTGAGATCTTTTAAGCCAAATTTGTCTCTGTTTAATAGATAGCTTTAGGGAGAGTCCTTAGGAAAAAAGACAGAGGTGACTTGTTCCATTTTTTGCCACAAATCTTAGATTTTCCAGATTCGATAGCACCCCATCCTCTCAGGCATCCCTAGGGAGGCATACAGATGACAGAAGGGTACTTCTGCGGAAAAACGCAGAAATTTCAAGTCTAGTCATTGCCAGTCAAGGAAGTCTGCCGAGTAGAAAGCTCCTACAGCCCAAATCTTCCCAGGCATTTTGGTGTCCCAGCTATAGAATAGACAGCAAGAAAAGACTTACCTCAGCCAAAACTTCAGGGATCTCAGTAATGGGCCACACATGTTGAAGTGTGAGAAATGAGGGATGAGAGATCCCCAGGCTGGTGTTGCAAAAGTTATTTTGTGAAAGAATTTGCAGTCCCCAATTGCAGACTAGATTTTTGACAAAAAAAAAAAAAAAAAAAAAAAAAAAGGTTTTTTATACTGAGAACCAACTTCTTAGTGGTCCAAATCCGAAAAGGAATTAGCAAAAGTTTTGGGGACAAAGAGTCATTTTTTATTAGCTTTCTAAGGTTTGAGGCTAGGGAGATTAAGGGCTAATTTTCAATTTAATAAAGGGTGGTGATTATTCCCCAGGCCAAGCTCTCCAATTGGATTGTGGGTGGAGATCCCCATGGAAGTTTCCCCTAGGAACAAGAGGTAGGGCCCCTCCCATAGGAGTGTTTAGATTTTAAGGTTTCTCTAACCCAGGTCCACACCCACCCCCAAGATCAGTTTACATCTATATAATTTTAAAGAATTGTTTCTGAATAATTTAACCTATAATTTGGATTCAAAAAACATTTGCCATATTTATGTATCATATACATACATAAAAATAAATATATACATGCATGTTTATAGACATATAGACATATATATGCATGTATCTAAAACAACAAATTATCAAATTCTTGCTAGTTATAAACTTTATCCATATTACACAGTTTTCCAGTGAGGTAACTTGGTTTTAGCTCCTTCAGTTAATGAATTTTTTTTTTTTTGATTCATGAATTTTCTTAACACTTAACCACAAGGCCAAATAGTAGAATAAATTCTGACATCATAAACATTTTTTTTAAGACAGAGATATGTCAAGGGATTACACCTGGTTCAATTTCCCAAATGGTATCATGCAAAATCCCAATTATAACTTTACCTATTAGTATATTCTTAAGGGCCAGTTATTCCAAGAATTGCATATCATGGGCTCCATTATTCAAGATAATTAGCTGGCAAAGTGCTGTATTTTGTTAGATTTAAAATTTCCCTAACCATTACATTGAAATTCACATTTTAATTTAGTACAGAGCAAGGTTCTACAATCTCAGAAAGAACCTATTGCTATTCAATATCTCTGTAAATTTCCGTATTTACTTTAAAATGTTTCTTCATTTTCCCCCATGTTAATAAAGTTTCTCATGTATTTCTCTTTTAAACAAAATCTAAAATTTTCCTTCAACCTCTTTGTTTACATATTTAAACATACAGTTCTTTTATATTCATTTATCAAGTTGTCTCGTCAGTTCTTATATTCAACCTAAACCATGATATTTTTGATAAATTCCCAAATCCTCTTATTCCTTATAAATGCAATCAGTATTAATAAGCCTTCGGGTCTAGAACATACCTTATTTAACACTGGAAAAATATGACAGCAAAACCTTGTGGATGTCCATGTATATATAGTGAAAAGTTTAATTCTCCACAGCCAGAATATCAAATGAATAAAATTGCATCTTTAATTATCCCTTGGTGTAGAAGTAGATTTGTTAGTTCTAAAAAACTTCTTACATGCAAGTTATTACTCCCCCTGCTCCCAGATAAGGTATGGTTAGAATTACTGGGCTTATCCAAATTAACAAGTCAACTGAATATATATTGTACTACATAAACTGGATGATGGGAAGCCTTAGTCAATCAAAATCACACAAACCAGCTAATTCTTGACTCAAATATCTAGTAATAGGGAATGTTCCCAATTTCCTTGGCCATGGAGTGATTCCAAAAGAACTTTAGATTCCAAGAGAAGTATACCATCACAACTGTTTTCAAAAGGGATCTTTTCTTCACTTACTTTTCTTCAATAGTCTCTTAGTTGTTTCATTATTTATACCTTTTGTAAAATAGAGGACGAATTAGTCAATGAGCATTTTTAGATTAAAAATCTATCACGTGTCCTTAGTTTGGGGAAACAAACAAACAAAAAAAAGAGCTAATAACTATCCTCAAAAATATTACATTCTGGAGATGGAGCCATGATGGCAAAGTAAAGGTAGGAACTCTCCCCTAAACAGTTCCAAATTCCTTAAATGATGGGTCTAAACAAGTTTGAGAGCATAAGAACATACACAAAAAAAGATGGAATAGAACATTTTCCAGCCAAAGACAACTCAGAAGGTCAGCGGGAAAGATCTGTGGCACCAAGTGGAAGTCCAGCATGCAGTCCTGGTAAAGGTCACATCAAAACAGCCTGGCCCCGAGTCCAATCCCAGCACCCTTTTCAAGGCAGCAAATCGGGAACGGGCCAAGGAACCTGGGAATCAGCACCAGTACTGGTGACTTCCAGTCCTTTCAACCCAGAGACCCCAAAGACAAATTGGAAGTCATCAGGAAAGGTCTGTAGACTCAGGGTGGGAGTCCAGTAAGCTGTCCTGGCACATGAGTATCAGCACAAAACTAATCTAGGTCCAATCCCAGCCCTGGGCTTGCACCAGCAAAGAATGTACAGATCCAGAGATCCTGTGAATTGGCAGCCACACTGGTCGTTTTTTGAGCCAGAGACACCAAAGGAAACCTGCAAGTTTTGTAGGAAAAGTTTGTTTGTAGGATTAGAGGGCCCTGAGAAACCAGCCAACCAAGAGTGAGTACCAAGAGTGCGTGTGAGCCGTGGTGGTGGCGGCAGCTTCTGGAGGCCTCGGCTCACAGGATTTCTCTTTGTTGGACTGAGGAAGGACCGAGTCGCTTTAGCACACTAGATCTTATAAATACAGTGAGGTAGGGACATACTTAACAATTCCAAAACAGAAAAGAGTGCTCATGATCTAGTCCCTAGAAGGATCTCTGAAAAAAGCTGCACAAAATCCCTGAAACTTGGGACAGAAGCCTATTTTTAAAAAGAGTTAAAAGTCAAGTGAGAGGCTAGGAAATGAAGAGACCACAGGAAAAGTTTCTGGCCGTTGAAAATTATTATGGTGACAAGGAAGATCAAAAATATACTCAGAAGATCCTACATCCAAAACCTCCAAGAAAAATAGGAATTAGATTCAGGCTTTGGAAGAGCTCAAAAGGGATTTTGAAAATCAAGTAAGAGATAAAGAAAAATGAGGAAGAGAAATGAGAGTAGTTCAAAAGGAATACAAAACCAATGAGGAGAAGAATGCCTGCAAAAGTAAAATTGGGCAAATGGTAAAATTGAAAGAACATGAACTGTTGGTTGATAGGGAGAGGGTGTCTTATATTTCCTGATTGTATCAATTCATTTTTAATTTAATTTTTACCTTTCTTTATATTCCTGGATTTTAGTCTGAATACACAATGGATTTGTAAAATCTGTTTCTTAGAAGGACTAGACTTTGTGCTTGACTCATAGGTCCAAAATCTTCACAAAGGGCACAGGGTACCAAATGCTTCCCTGACTTCTGAGTAGGACCAGTAACAGTTCTATATTGAACACTCAAACCCCCTAATTTAAATAAAAAACCTCCAAGGAAAGAAAATAATATTCCTGAATATGTAATTTTTGTTTTCAAAATTAGGAAATTTTAACTTTAATTCAAAGCTCCCCCCCACTACAAACCATTGATTTTCATGGATTCAGTCAACATCTCTATCCCAATGATTATCCAATCTTCTTAATCCCTCCAAAGCAATTTTTCTTACCTGCAATCTAGATTCTCCAATTGCCTGTCCGGCATCACTAATTGAATGTCCAGGAGGCTGATTCAATTAAAAAATGTATAAAAAGTCTTATTATTTTTTCGTTTCATGCCTCTCTTCCTAACGTCTCCATTACTGTTTAAGTTATCACCATCTTATTAGTTGCCCAGGTTCACAATTTAGATGTCCTCTTCACATGTTCTCAATTTGCATTTCCAAGACAATATCAAGGATTGTCTAGTTTACATTTATGTCCTCTCACAGATGTCTTCTTCTTTAACCAAA
This sequence comes from Antechinus flavipes, assembly GCF_016432865.1. Taxonomy (NCBI): domain Eukaryota; kingdom Metazoa; phylum Chordata; class Mammalia; order Dasyuromorphia; family Dasyuridae; genus Antechinus; species Antechinus flavipes. The sequence continues at coordinate 628,304,573 of NC_067400.1, read as the reverse complement.
AACCATTGTCATCGTAGCAGGCGGCTCTTATTACTTCACAAAATGAACTATTGTAGTGATCTATGGACTGGCCTTCTTGCCACAGTTTTCTTCTCATTCCAATTCTTCCTCCACTGAGCTATGAAAGTAATTTCCCCAAAGCACAGGTCTAAATGTGTCACTCCGCTAACTGAGAAATTCCAGCGGTTTCCTATGTACTCTAGGACCAAACACAAAATTCTCTTTGATGTTCAAAGATCTGCATCCTCCTCTAGTTTTCTTACATAGTGTTCCCACATACTCTGTAATTCATTGCAAGTCTTACTAGATCGCCATTGCACAAACCACCCCATCTCCCGATCGTACACATTTACTGTAGCTGGCTGCCAATTCTAGTACATACTCCCTCCTCATCTCTGCATCCTGGCTTCCCGGAATTCCTTCAAGTCTCAGTTAAATTCCCATCTATTTCAAGATTCTTTTTATGATATTATTGACAGCTGAGCTTTCTTTTTGTTTATTCTATTTAATTTTCCTGTTTTGGGATGTCATGAATCTTTTTTTGTAAATATTTGCTGTAACATTATTTTTCTCAATAGCGAGTTCTCTGAGAGCAGGGATTGACTTTTGCCTTTCTCCCTCCTCCCCTCCCACCTCCCCCAGCATTTAGCATAAAGCATGAAACAAATGACATACTTAATAATACATAATTTTTGACTATTAGAAAATTACAACAACAAAACCTGAAGATAAGAAATGATCTTCCATGTTATAGCAATCATGCATTTCTTGTTATTAAAAATATCTATAAAAAAATCCTAGAATAGGAAAAACTCACTATGTCTTCCCATAGGAGTCTATCAACAGTTTAGATTTCTAAAAATTGCATCGGTTTCCGGTTCCATTGTTCAGTACCTAAGAGTATGAGCTACACCTCAAGGGAGAACTATGGAAAATGAGTGTGGACCATGATATAGCATTTCCCCTCCATCTGTTATTGTTTGCTTGCATTTTTATTTTCCTTCTCAGTTTTATTTTCTTTCTTTCTGGATCTTTTTTTTTGTGTGTGTGTGTAGCAAGATAACTGTATAAATATGTATATATATATATATATATATAGGATTTAACATTTATTTAAAAATATTTAACATGTATTTGACTACCTGCTATCTAGGGGAAGGGGTGGGGGGAAAGAGAGGAAAAGTTGGAATAGAAGTTTTTGCAAGGGTCAATGTTGAAAGATTACCCATGCATATGTTTTGTCAATAAAAAGGTATAATGAAAAAAATGTTATTGGTTTCACTGAAATTCATCCCCTGGAAGGGTGTTTTGTAATAGATCATGGGCAACTCTCAAATTTAAAGGTAAAATAAAAATCTCTTAACAATTGACTGAATAGATAAACTTCTTGTCCTAAAAAAACCAAAACCCAAAAACCAAAACAAAATCACTTTGCCCTATGTCTATGCTAGAACTCTTTCCCACTTTCATGCAGCAGAGACAAGTGTGAAATCCGGCCTATTGCCGGGCCCTAACAATTAGAAATCATGCCACATTTGACCACGGATTGACCTGCCTATCATCTACAGAGAAATTTTAGTGTGCCAGATGTCATTCAGGCAATGAATGAAGTTTCTTCCCAGTCAGGACTAGTCTGGCAAGCTTCCTGTTATTCATATATGCAAGGATTAATCGTCTTGTTATCCATAAATGGGGAGTTGCCATCTGGGGTAACCTCCCAGCAAGGCTACCGATTGCCGGGCCATACGTACCAGTCTTCTCCGGACAGACACAGAGACGACACCCACGTTAAGGTGCCAAACAGCTTTTCTTTATTGGTGTTCTCAGCAGGGGTTAGTTAGCAGGAAGCAAGAGCAGGTGTACATGTCTGCTTCTCTGAATCCCTCCACATCTCTCGGCATCCTTCTCTGCCTGTGGCCTCAAAGCTGCTTATGTTGACTCTCCTCTGGGATTCCCCTGTGCCTAGCCCCCTCGGCACTGCGTAGGTGGATCCGCAGAAGGGAGACACCTGGAGTCAGTGCCGCATCCTGAGAAAAGATCCAACACCCACAACCTCCCGCCTCAGAGGCCGAGCCCCTCTCTGCCTCCTGGATCCACCCCACCAGCTGACATGGTGTACATGGCAATTCCCAGAAGGAAAGTCTCCACCAATCTGGGTCACCCACTGAGTGACTCTTACTAAAGTTCTCCTCTTCTATCTCTGTGAATCTACCCAGAAACTAGAACATTAACGTCAAAGACTGAACTCTCAGCTCTCAATCTGGGCTTGTAGACCACTCTGGAGCCAACCGCCGGTTGGAGGAGAAAAATTCTGAGGGTTCAGTTAGATGATGAAGATACTGAGTTCCTGGAGAATAAATGAATCAGCCATCCTCACAGAGACCATAAAATTCAGAGTAGAAATTGAACCCAGTCGTTCTCTCTCCAGGCAATACTCTTCCACCCTCCCACTGTTTTTATCACGAGGTACCACAGACAATCACCACCGGCCACTTTTTTCAGGACACTTCAGTTAGTTGCCTCACTCAGGATCACGAAGCTTTTATTTCAGAGCAGGAAGTCAGAGCTAAAATGTTAGAATACTGGCCTTTCCAACTTCCAGAATCTTTGAATTGAAGGTGTTTCCATAAAAAGGAAATGTTCCTTGTTAAATTATTATTATTTTTTTGTGAGGCAATTGGGGTTAAGTGACTTGCTCGGGGTCACAGGGTCAGAGAGTGTTGAGTGTCTGAGGCCAGATTTGAACTCAGTTTCTCCTGATTTGAAGGCCAGTGCTCTATCTACTGTTCTACCTAGTGGCCCCAAGAAAAAAATTCTTAAAGTTGGAGCGGATTTCTGCTTCTCTCTTCAGTTCCTACAATGCAGCTTTCATTTTCTTGGTGACTCTTTTTGTATCAGCACGTGGAATCCATGCCTTTGAAAACTGGGAAATCTGAGGAGTTACTTGCATGGGCAAAAGATAACCAACAGACCTTTTAATGGGATCAGCCTTATTGAGGGAGTCATAACCAATGACTGAAGTAGTAAGACAGCAGTGAAATAAATGGGAGGGAAGATTCTCAGGAGAAGCAGCTCAGGAAAAGTTTGAAAATCTAGGCCAGCCCAAGATAATTCTTGAAAAGAAGCCTTCAGGAGCAGCGAGGTGGTGCAGTGGATAGATCACCGGCCCTGAAGTCAAGAGGACCTGAGTTCAAATTTGACCTCAGACACTTTATACTTCCTAGCTAGGTGACCTCAGCAAAAAGGAAAAAAAAAATCTTTCAACTGGGTGTCCCTTTTCCCCTCATCTCCAATCCCTTAATGATGTTGTTGAATTCTCAATCTCTCTCTCTCTGAGAATCTGCAAAGGTTTTTCACTTAAGTTACTCTAAGCTGTACTTTTTTCACTTATTTTTGAACATACTCATTATGAATGAGTAATGCTAATTGGGTATTATCATTAATCAATCAAAATAGATGATGATGATTTAGGCCTGTGAAGAATCTTCAGTGAGACTTCGGAGACCCCATGAAGTCAATATTCCTTGTGACAGGATAATCCCGACTCTGGAAGAAGACAGAATTTGAGTCTCTAATTAATTTCTGTCTACCTTCTCTTACATCTGTCCTCTGAATGGCAGAGCTCAGTTTTCATTGGTGAGTGTCTTCCTCCATCTAATTCTTAGAATCAAAGATTCAGAAGCTGAGCACTTCCCTTCTGAAGATCCAAAGGAAGGCAGAATGCTCTATTTGTTGCCCAAAGGAAGCACTTTAAAGACTCTTGACATTTTTCCTCAGAATTTTAATAAAACACCATCTTTGTGGAGACCTTCTTTCATAGTCCTAAGCCACACTGTTAATATAATGGTATTACAGTGTTCCCTGATCAGTCTTTTTAATTGTGATGCCTCTCGCAATCCCTGGTATTCATCCTGCCAAGTATGTTTTTAGTACCAAATCATACTTTTGTCCAATCTGTGCCATTTTATTTGACAGATTCATAGACTGTAGGATGCCGAATGTTTCTTTCATTTCATTTGTAATTCGTGTTGATTGATAGCAGAGGGGTAAGTAATCGGGAAAGTCATGCAGCGAACCCTCAGAAAGAGGGGGGAAATGAAAACACAATATGGGGGACCTCGATTATTTCAGAAAAATGAAATGTAAAATCCCTTCTACTTTGCCATCCTTAAATAGATTCTTTCTTCACCAGTTGTGAAACTTTCTAAAAGTTCATCTTTCCTTTTTTCCCTTGAACAAAGACTCTAATACATCCACATGGTATTTATTTTGCTTTTTGAATGGTGAATAGACCTCCCGGTCCCTTGGCTTCCCATCCTTTGAAAAGCCTTTGAACCGGACTGCAATATGCGTATGATACTTCTCATTGGCCATGTATCCTTTCCTAAAAGGCCTGAATACTAGAGTCCAATTTCTACTTAAAGAAAGAGAAACCCTTGGATTGGAAAGTCACTTCCAGTGAGTGACAACTTAGTTTCATGTAAGCATCTTTTCTTTTCAGTCAATCTCTGACATTATTTACTTCTAGTTAGGAGATGGGACTAGTGAGATTTCCCTGGAACCATGATTCATATTTCCCCCTCAGTTTTGAAACGACATGACTGTGACTCTGCTGAGGCCTCAGTGTGATGGAAAGAAAAACAGCCTATCGGAGGTAAATTTCTTATACCCGTCAGGCTTCCCTGCTTCAGTTCATGCCTCTTCGTCCTCTAAGGAAGCATTATTTTCACGGAAAATTTCTTGTCTTGTGCAAGGCTATTTTAAATTTTTTAAAATTCAAAATCATATTCAAAGTAATCGAGACAGAATCACAGCCACCTGCCTGATTGTGTAAATATGAACAGTGATTATATACTGGGAGACTATGTCCAGGTTCTTGGGGGAAAGCTAGGGGGGAAATTTTCTTTTGGAATTTGTTGTTAAAGGACAGATCAGCTCTCCAAAAGCCTCCACAGCTGTGGATCATAGCCTCTGAAGGAGTCGCGGGCAGCCTTTGCTGACACAGGTGTTGCAGATTGGGCATGAGATACATAGGAGGCAGAGGGAGGAGGAGAGAGGTCAGACAGGGCGATGGCCTCTCAGTCAGAGAGGTCAGAGACCAGCCACTGCCCGTCGGTCTCCCTGTATCATCCTCTCACGAGAGGAGATCCATTCTAGGTTGGACCTCCAGCAGCCACCCTCAGGGGGCTCCCGTGCGTTCCAGCAGCTCTCCCATGTGGTCCAACGTATGGCACCTGAACGTGGGGCGAGAATTACAAGAAGAACCAGAGCTGTTTGTGAGGAGGATCCTTCCAGAATTAAGGAAGAAGAGTCCCGGTAAGAATTTTGTATTCGGGTAACGGAAGGGGCCAACCCGTCAAAGGGCCGAGCCAGGGGACCGATGAGACACTTCAGTGCTTGTGCTGACCACAGTCCTCTTCTCCGTTTGAGAGTTTGCCTCCGTGATATTTGACAAGATCAACACCTGCTCCAACCCTCCCAGAAGTGACAGTGAGGCTTGTATTCCTCAGTGTGTAGCCCGTGCTGGGGTGGGGGGTGAGGGGGGAAGGGGGAGAGAAATAAGCACAAAAACAACAACAAACAAACAAACAACAAAATGGGGAATTGTGAAGGGACGGGTCAATTCCCCGAGAGCCTCCACAGCTGTGGATCACAACCTCTGAAGGCGTTGCAGGGCAGCCTTTGCTGACACAGGGGTCGGGGACCGGGAATGAGAGAAGTCGGAGGCAGAGGGAAGAGGAGGGAGGTGAGACAACGCAACGGCCTCTTAGTCAGAGATGTCAGGGAACAGCCACTATCTCGTTCCATCCCCTCGGGAGAGGAGATCCATCTTCAGCAGCCACTGCCAGGTGGCTCCCGTGTATTCCAACAGAAAGTCACTCCTTAGTGAGGGACACCCTAAGTCGTTCCCAATAAACGTGTAGTTTTCTTTTCAGTTAATCTCTGAAATTATTCAGTTAGGAGATTGAATGAATGGGAGAGAGTCTCCCTTGTTTCTCCTGGAACCATAATTCCAATTTCTCCAAAAATTTAGAAATGAGATGACTCCAACTTTCCTGAGGTCCCAGAGTGATGGAATGAAACCAGCCCGTGGGAGTGGAATCACTAAGGTAAGGTTTTTTATGCCTCTCAGACTTCCCTGCTTGGGTTTGTGTGGAAAAGAGAGCTCAGGTGTATGTTTAAAATTTGGGATGGAAATGGTTAAATTGTGCCATTATTGCTTTATGGATGTCTGGGAACTTTCTGTGTGGGATCAGGATTTGATGCTTTAGCTTTGGAATCCTCTCTTCTGTGGGAATGGCTCTGGCAGACTGTTCTCTGCCTGCCCGTTTTTAGGAAATCTCCAAGATATGGACACAGTCTCGGGACTGGCAGTCTCCGGCCCTGTAACCCCCGTTTCTTGCTTGTTGTCTGGGCATCCTCAAAGGACAGTGCAGTGTTGAGATCAAGCCTCTCAAGTCTGGGGTTTGCCTGCCTTCACGGTCTCACTGTGCCCGTTCTGCTCAGAAATCCTTTCTGGATCCCGGTAGCAGTTCCTGGTCTATCAGAGGGGACAGGTAGAGCTACTCCGGGCCCCACTCTTTCCCTCCTTTGGAATCCCCGACAGACTGGGAGTGCCCCTCCTAGCACGGGGCTGTCTGGAGCACGGCTACTCCCTATAGAAGCAGAAGCTGAGTTAAGCACACTAATGAGCGCAGGCCCCCTAACACGGAGAACCGTCCCTCTCGGACTGGATTCTCTGGCCGAGAGGAGGGCCTCTGTACCGCTGATAACTCTGGGATTGTCAGGAAGAGACTCGCCTTTGCCATGAGTTCTGCATTTTCTAGTTTTATTTTTGATTTATTTGCTTCACATCGGGTTGGTCAAAATTATAGTGCCGAGACCTCCCGGGTATCCGGGGGGAGGTCATTCAATAATTCAAATATCGAGAAGGAGAGTGTAATGCCGTGCCTCAGTTTCCCTAGATTGTCATCTTTGTCGATTTATCTTTATATTTTTATGGCCACCAAATGGCAATCTGTTCCGTGATGACCGTTTCCAAGAGAGTCGGGGGAAGCCATTTTATGGTCCGGACTCATCGTAATCGGTGATACTATGCGTTGCCACCCCGTCTACCCTGTGTAATCATATCCGTAACCAGAATAGTTCGCCGGTCCCTCTCGAAATATTGCCTCCAGAAGATGCTACTAAGATGATGATTCTTCAGAGAAAAGGCTGGATTGTATTAGAGAGGGCTGGTGAACTCGATAAACAGTGTATAGAGATGTTAACTGATCTTGAACAGTGTGTAAATTCATAGAAATTTGATAAAAATCAGTCACATATTACACGGGGGAAATTGTGTAGAAAAGAGAGAGAAGGAATATGTGACTTCTTCTTCTGTATTTCATGTTCTTTATTTCTGTGTTTCCCCTATGACCTGTATAATAGGTGCAGGCCCATCGTTACTTGAGCCTTGGCCAGCTAGAAACATATTTCCTTCATCGGAGCTGAGGACATTTCTCCGTATTTTACATTTATCGCTATTTAGTCTATTAGCTTGACCGCTGTCTACCTGAAGCCGGATGGCCTGATTTTCCATTCCTTAGAAATCGGAGGATTTGGGGGAACCGGAAACCTTCGATTCCAATGTGTCCAGATAGGAACAACCAATTCGATGCCTCCCCCTCCCCTTCTCAATGCCCTCTTCCTTGTGATGTCATCTCTTGTATAAGAGCTGTGTGTCTCTACTACTTCTTTAGCCCTCCCACCACGCGCTTTCTGTTCCCCTCCCCCCTATCTTGTGATAGAAGGGCTCATCCTCCGGAGGTTTTAATAATCCATCTTGGGTCAGGGTCGCATATATCCCTCACAGGGACATCATTTCTTTTAGAAGAAACCCTGTTTCCTACGATCTTTTGTGAACAACAACAACAACAACCACCACCACCTTTGAAGAGGAGGAATCCGCCCTCCTGGCGCAGCCGCGGCCTCCTGTGGGGGAGGCGGGGCAAGGCTGCGCCAGCCGGCCAAGTTGCCCCGTCCTCACTGGCTTAAGGAGCGGTTTAGGTAGAGATGTTTGCATGTATGTATGTGCCTGTGTATGTAATTTGTCTGTCTATGTGGGTATTGTTGGAATCTTTACAATCTGCTAACTCATTAGAGTTGATGTTTTGGGCCAGAACCTGAAACTAGGTACTAAGTAGAACTAATTAATGCAATGCTTGTGTTCATACCTTTACTCATGGGAATTCACAAGTAGGGGAGACTCACAAGGAAACTGTGTAACTTTGTGAATTCACACCTCCCTTGAAGCTCTTAGGGCCAGAGAGCACTGTGGGAGAAAACCCAGAATCCCTCTCTCTGGTATATAAGAAGAAAGCAGAGGCCCAGTGGGGAGAATTCAGCCAAATGACATGGAGAGGGGAGCGTCAAGTCAGAAGAAGCCAGGAGCCCATGAGCTAGAGCCAGGAGAGAATGAGTTGGGAAGGCAAGAGAGACAGATTCATCTTTGTGCCGGCTGGAGGCTGAAGGGGGCAGAGGCAAAGGACGAAGCTGCGGGAGCTCTCGGAACCGAGCCGAGAGATCGGCCTCTAAGACTCTAGCTATCCCGCCCAAGGAAAGAGACAAGACCTGGAAGCAGAAAGAAACGTTTGTATTTTTACCTGCAGCTGCTGCATTTGGGGCGATTATTGATATGAACGGATACTACGGCTGCCTCCAGAAAACCTCCAGGGAAACCGACCCTCTGTCTCCCAGAGAGAACCATCATCTTATGTTATATTAAAGGAGAAAAACACCCCAGTGCATGAATTACATACCTTCTCCTTGCCTCCTGTGAGGGAGGTGGGTCAAGGCTGAACAATAAATCCTATTATTACAAAGAACGAGGTCCTGAATATCTGGAATATGAGACTTTACTTGGGCAAATTTGCTGCAGGGATTTTTCCTCATTCACAATTTCCTTTCTCATTTTAACTGTGTTGAGTTTGTTGGTTTAAAAATGTCTTCATTTTCCCTGAGCAGAGTGGGATGTTCTCTCTTCCGTGATCATTCTGGCCCCGCTTTGGTCGTGATCTCTGCCCTTTGTCATAGTCGGGAAGCTTATTTTCTTCTTTGCTCTTAGGATGTGTTGAGGATGTGACCTCATCTCTAGGTCATCCGTTCGGTGGGAACTTATTGTCTGACGTCGTGGTGTAAAACCGATTGCTTCCGGATTGCTTTCTGATTTTCCTTGAGTACTTGTGCTTACCCAAGTGTTTGGGGATTTGGAGTTAAGGAGAAACTGGACTACTGTCTGTTTTGAAGGCTCTTTTATCGATTGTCATCTTTTTTTTTTTTTTTTTTTAACCAGTAACTAATTGTTGTGAAAATTAGTATTTTGCAGTTCACTTTGAGGCCTCGTGTCTTTGGCCTCGGTGCTTTTCCCATGAAAATCTTTACCCTTTGTTTTTGCCATTTCATTTGATCGTTCCTTTTCTAGTTCTCTAAGGTAGCCACTGGCAATTTGATTTGTATGGAACTGTATAAGTACATTATTTTAGAGCATCTTGTCATTTTTTTATATTGTCATAGGGGAACCATTAGCAACGGATATGTTTCCACTTAGATCTGTTGTCATTTTCATAGAGATCGTTTTATAGTTGTATGTCTGTGATTCCTATGTATATATCGGTAAGTGGACTCTTACTTATTACGTTATAATGAAAGTGTTCTTTCATTACTTTTAGTGTAATTTTACTTTCTAGCTCTTTTTGGGATTTGTTGATAATAGAAAGAAAGGGTGAAGATTTGTTGTGAGTTTATTTCATACCCTGTTACTTTGCTGAAACTTTTTTCATTTAAAGTTAGCGATTCTCTAGTTCGTCATCAAATGCAAAGAATGATCGTTTTGTTTCTTCTTTCCCCACGCGTTCCCTTTCCGTTTCTTTATCTCATTGCTATCGCTAATATTTCTGACATTGTGTTAAATGATAGTGGTGATGATAGATCTTTACTTCATTCCTGATCTTATGATAATGGATTCTAATTTTTTGTCTTTGTACAAAATGTCAACTTTTGTTTTTACATAGATACCTATTTAGTATATTAAGGTACAGTCAGTTTTCTCTGGCTTTTTACTGTTTTTAACAAAAATAGGCATGATATAGTCTAAAAACACTTTAAAAAGGGCCGAAGCACGTTGGCTGGCCCGTACCGGGCTGATGTGGAATGGTGGTGTGGACTGTAATATCCTGATCTTGGGTGTGCCCTATTCCTTGCCCTTATAATCTGAACCTCCCAGGCTTCTATCTGAGCCCCGTTTTTTAGCATAACCACATAATTACAGAATTTAGGTTGTAATCTTGTCCCCGAACTTAGCTCCCTTGTCTCTGCCCTAGATATAGTTTCTGTTTCTAGTTTTTCCTTGCTGCCCCCATCCATGCTAGAAGACATTTGTATTATACTCCAGAGCTTCTGGGACTTCTCTGCCTTCTTTAACTAGACCCGTTGACTTTCTCCTTGTGAGGATCTGAGGTGGCAAAATGTAGTTACTAGGAGCTTGGCTCAGATTTCTCTATCGCTTTTCATTTGGGGTCCTTTCTTATCCTTGCTGGAGTAGTTGTGGCAGACCTCCATTGTTTTGTTCTATTTACTCTGCTGCCTTAAGGAGAGTTTTAGGTAAAGATTTTTGTATGTATGTGTGTCCGTGTATGTCTATGTCTGTGTATATGTGTATAAATTATATACCTTATCCTGAGTAGTCAAATTGGGACCCAGGTTAAGTAGAAAACATCTGGATTGTCTTTGGGAATGGCAAAGGTCCTTAAATTATGCCCAGCTTGTCACTGACATAAAGTTCCATTGTTTTAAACACTAACATTTAACCGGTGTTGTTATCTAGCCGTAGGGTGCCATAGAATACTAAAGTCTTCAAAAAGTTTAAGTGAAAAGCACTCGGGAGGTGATAGTGGATAGGGTAGGGTAGGTTGCTACCTATAATAAAGAAGGAGTTTTGAAAAAGAATCCATAAAAGAATCAAAGAAGTCTCTGAGTATAAAAAGAACATAGTCTGGTCATCTGGTGAGTGTATTAATAAACATGTAATAGGATCACTTGGTATCCACATAATATCAAGAAAATTAAAGGAAGGTCCCTTGCATTGTGGGTAGATATCCCACAACTACCCTGTGCTGACCCCATGGGAAGATAAAAATCGCCGAATCATCAGACATGGATAGGTAATGATCAGCTTCTTGGAAGGAATTGCTATATTGATGAAAGCAAAATCCAGATTCATATTCTTGAATGCTGAATGTTTTGTCAGTAAAAAAAAAAAAAAAAAAAAAAAAAAAAAAAAAAAAAAAAAAAAAAAAAAAAAAAAAAAAAAAAAAAAAAAAAAAAAAAAAAAAAAAAAAAAAAAAAAAAAAAAAAAAAAAAAAAAAAAAAAAAAAAAAAAAAAAAAAAAAAAAAAAAAAAAAAAAAAAAAAAAAAAAAAAAAAAAAAAAAAAAAAAAAAAAAAAAAAAAAAAAAAAAAAAAAAAAAAAAAAAAAAAAAAAAAAAAAAAAAAAAAAAAAAAAAAAAAAAGTGATTCAAGTGGAAAAGCCTCTGATCCTGATCCAGTGGAAAAGACTCTTCAACCCAGAAATTAGGGTGAGTACAACAAAGAAATTTTGTTAGAAGAGTTAAAGTAGAATTTCAGCTAAGATGGGACAGATATTTAGAAACAGCCTGTTTCTGTTCAAGGAAAATGTTTAGAGAGCATTGTCAAAATTATGGAAAGCCAAGGTTTAATTATAAGTTTACAGCAAATCACTGAATTTTTACAAACTGTAAAGGATATATGTCCTTGTTTCTCTCTTGATAAGGAATTAGATCTAAATGAATGGAAATTGGTTGGAGAGGATCTTTGTCAATTCTATGATAAAAATGGGCCTAACTCAATAATTAATACATATAATGTAATACAATTGGCTATAAGAAGTTATTTAAGTGATAGAATGATGAAAAGGAAAGTACAAGAGGAAGAAATGCCAACTTTACTAGGTGAAAAGGAGGACAAATCAGATGAGAATGGAGTTAATTACAATTCTGAGTATGATACTTCACAGCAGGAGGAATTAGGTGATTCCACATCTCATGACCCTCCCTCCGCAATTAACCCTTCATGGGTGGAACAAGGGGGAGGGAGAGAGACAGAAACACAGTCAACTTCTCCTGTAAAGCAGAATTTGACGAGATTAGAAAAAGCATTAATTAAAGCAAAAAATGAAGGAGAAGATATATCTGATTTTATAAATGCATATCCTGTGATTGAAGAGCTCAACTCCTCAGGTCAAAAAGAGAGAAAATACACTCCTTTTAATTTGGAAAAAATTAAAGATTTGAAAAAGGGTTGCACTCTTTATGGGGCTACATCATCTTATGTTATATTAAAGGAGAAAAACACCCCAGTGCATGAATTACATACCTTCTCCTTGCCTCCTGTGAGGGAGGTGGGTCAAGGCTGAACAATAAATCCTATTATTACAAAGAACGAGGTCCTGAATATCTGGAATATGAGACTTTACTTGGGCAAATTTGCTGCAGGGATTTTTCCTCATTCACAATTTCCTTTCTCATTTTAACTGTGTTGAGTTTGTTGGTTTAAAAATGTCTTCATTTTCCCTGAGCAGAGTGGGATGTTCTCTCTTCCGTGATCATTCTGGCCCCGCTTTGGTCGTGATCTCTGCCCTTTGTCATAGTCGGGAAGCTTATTTTCTTCTTTGCTCTTAGGATGTGTTGAGGATGTGACCTCATCTCTAGGTCATCCGTTCGGTGGGAACTTATTGTCTGACGTCGTGGTGTAAAACCGATTGCTTCCGGATTGCTTTCTGATTTTCCTTGAGTACTTGTGCTTACCCAAGTGTTTGGGGATTTGGAGTTAAGGAGAAACTGGACTACTGTCTGTTTTGAAGGCTCTTTTATCGATTGTCATCTTTTTTTTTTTTTAACCAGTAACTAATTGTTGTGAAAATTAGTATTTTGCAGTTCACTTTGAGGCCTCGTGTCTTTGGCCTCGGTGCTTTTCCCATGAAAATCTTTACCCTTTGTTTTTGCCATTTCATTTGATCGTTCCTTTTCTAGTTCTCTAAGGTAGCCACTGGTAATTTGATTTGTATGGAACTGTATAAGTACATTATTTTAGAGCATCTTGTCATTTTTTTATATTGTCATAGGGGAACCATTAGCAACGGATATGTTTCCACTTAGATCTGTTGTCATTTTCATAGAGATTGTTTTATAGTTGTATGTCTGTGATTCCTATGTATATATCGGTAAGTGGACTCTTACTTATTACGTTATAATGAAAGTGTTCTTTCATTACTTTTAGTGTAATTTTACTTTCTAGCTCTTTTTGGGATTTGTTGATAATAGAAAGAAAGGGTGAAGATTTGTTGTGAGTTTATTTCATACCCTGTTACTTTGCTGAAACTTTTTTCATTTAAAGTTAGCGATTCTCTAGTTCGTCATCAAATGCAAAGAATGATCGTTTTGTTTCTTCTTTCCCCACGCGTTCCCTTTCCGTTTCTTTATCTCATTGCTATCGCTAATATTTCTGACATTGTGTTAAATGATAGTGGTGATGATAGATCTTTACTTCATTCCTGATCTTATGATAATGGATTCTAATTTTTTGTCTTTGTACAAAATGTCAACTTTTGTTTTTACATAGATACCTATTTAGTATATTAAGGTACAGTCAGTTTTCTCTGGCTTTTTACTGTTTTTAACAAAAATGCCTTTTTAACAAGGCATGATATAGTCTAAAAACACTTTAAAAAGGGCCGAAGCACGTTGGCTGGCCCGTACCGGGGCTGATGTGGAATGGTGGTGTGGACTGTAATATCCTGATCTTGGGTGTGCCCTATTCCTTGCCCTTATAATCTGAACCTCCCAGGCTTCTATCTGAGCCCCATTTTTTAGCATAACCACATAATTACAGAATTTAGGTTGTAATCTTGTCCCCGAACTTAGCTCCCTTGTCTCTGCCCTAGATATAGTTTCTGTTTCTAGTTTTTCCTTGCTGCCCCCATCCATGCTAGAAGACATTTGTATTATACTCCAGAGCTTCTGGGACTTCTCTGCCTTCTTTAACTAGACCCGTTGACTTTCTCCTTGTGAGGATCTGAGGTGGCAAAATGTAGTTACTAGGAGCTTGGCTCAGATTTCTCTATCGCTTTTCATTTGGGGTCCTTTCTTATCCTTGCTGGAGTAGTTGTGGCAGGCCTCCATTGTTTTGTTCTATTTACTCTGCTGCCTTAAGGAGAGTTTTAGGTAAAGATTTTTGTATGTATGTGTGTCCGTGTATGTCTATGTCTGTGTATATGTGTATAAATTATATACCTTATCCTGAGTAGTCAAATTGGGACCCAGGTTAAGTAGAAAACATCTGGATTGTCTTTGGGAATGGCAAAGGTCCTTAAATTATGCCCAGCTTGTCACTGACATAAAGTTCCATTGTTTTAAACACTAACATTTAACCGGTGTTGTTATCTAGCCGTAGGGTGCCATAGAATACTAAAGTCTTCAAAAAGTTTAAGTGAAAAGCACTCGGGAGGTGATAGTGGATAGGGTAGGGTAGGTTGCTACCTATAATAAAGAAGGAGTTTTGAAAAAGAATCCATAAAAGAATCAAAGAAGTCTCTGAGTATAAAAAGAACATAGTCTGGTCATCTGGTGAGTGTATTAATAAACATGTAATAGGATCACTTGGTATCCACATAATATCAAGAAAATTAAAGGAAGGTCCCTTGCATTGTGGGTAGATATCCCACAACTACCCTGTGCTGACCCCATGGGAAGATAACAAAAATCGCCGAATCATCAGACATGGATAGGTAATGATCAGCTTCTTGGAAGGAATTGCTATATTGATGAAAGCAAAATCCAGATTCATATTCTTGAATGCTGAATGTTTTGTCAGTAAAAAAAAAAAAAAAAGATACAGAGTAATTTCCTTTCTTCTCTGCCTCTGTGTCTCTGTCTGCTTCTTTCTCTCTGTTTCTGTCTCTGTCATTGTCTCTGTTCCTCTGTCTAACTCTGTCTCTGTTTCTCTGTCTCTCTGTCTCTCTCTCTGTATGTGTGTATATGTGTGTGTGTGTGTGTGTGTGTGTGTGTGCATGCATGTATGTGTTCCTTCCCTTTGAGATTTTCTTCAATCATCTGATTTTACATCTAAAGAAATGGAGGCATAGGCTCCCTGATTTCCAATCCAGTGTTCATAGGATTAGAGAGGGGCTGCAGAAGTCTTCCTTTCCAATGCTATTATTTCTATGTATGAGCTCTTCTAGGGCAGTTAAATGCATTGTCCAAGGTCATGTGGGTAGTCGGGCAGTTTAGTGGCGGTGCTGTGATTTGAATCTAGATCCTTTATTGCCACATCTATTGTATCGTTTTCCATTGTTTTCATTGCTCCATTCTGACTCTCATTTTCTTTGTTATGTCATATTGTCTCTAACTTAAATAAAAAAATTTGTTAATTTTTCTGAGAAAGAAATATGAATATGTTTTGTTCCATATATTTGACCCTTATGAACAAGGTGGTTTTAAGCTTTCTGCTTGCATTCCTTTTTTATTGAATCTAAATTTCATGATACTCCAATAGACTTGAGATCACACATTGCTCTCATTTGGTACAAATGTTTTCAGACATGGTGAGTAAAGAAATAAATATAAACTTTTGTAGCGGCTCTCATTAGAGGAAATCGCAAAAATTGTGCTCGGTTTTTTGGCTCCTTGGATTGGCTCGTCGGCAGACTGGAAAGACTAGAGGCATTCTAAGATATATTTTCTATTTGTCTTTTGACTCCTATATTATGCTTCTTTCTGTACTTTAAAATACAAAAATAAATCCTTATGTTCATATATATTGTATTTGTATGTATATTTAGAATTTCTTTTAATGCATTCATCCCTCCCTCTTTCCCTTCCTCCCTTCTTCCTTTTCTCTTTTCTTCCCTTTGTCTCTTCTTCCCTTCTTCTTTTCTTTCCGTCCTCCCTCCCTTCCTCCTTTTTGCTCTTTTTTCCTTTGCTTCCTCCTTCTCTGCCTTCCTTCCTACCTCCTTTCCTCTCTCCCTCCCTTCATCTTTTCCTTTCTCCCTTCCTCTGTCCCTCCCTCCCTTCCTTCCTCTCTTCCTCTCTCTGTCTGGCTCTGTTTTTAATACACACACACGTACACACACTCACACATGTACACACAAGCAGCTGATCTCAGCCCTTTTTCATAATCTGCCAGCTTCTGGAATGCATTTGAAAATAAGGGGACTCATTTGTAAATGAAAATTCAACTTCAGAAGGTATTTTTATAGGTTTTTGTAGAGTAGCCTGGGTATAGACACATAAAATGAATTCTTTAGTTTGTTGCTTTTTTTTTTTTTTTTTGAACCAAGAATGCTATTTAGGCTTATAATCATTTGATCAACTTAAAGGAAAAGTAGCATTCTGACTCTGATATAAGCTTCTGAAACAGGATGCTATTGCATTTCAATTTATTTTCACATTTTGTCTACGGTGAACAGTATTAAATTAAATAATATATTTATAGGGAATGTGAATATATTGCTCTGCTTCAGTATTTCATGATTATTAATTTGAAACTCTATAGAGATGTATAAGTATTAAATAAATACTCATGTACATAGCATAATTAGTTAAGCATCTGGAGAATTAGAAGCTATTTACGCCTACACAATTGCAAAATGCCTCAAACTTCAAATGAATCATTTGAATACTATTTTAGAGATTAAGATTTTTTCCCTTTTTTGTTTCCTTCTCCCCTTGCCAGTCTGTATATTTGAGTGAAACCAACTTACTGGCGATAAATTTAAAAAATGTTTGTTTTAAATATTTTGTATTAAAATTTATTTGAAAGACTGTGGGGAATAGTTTCCCTCCTAATCTATAGATAGAAATGGATATTTTTATTTGAAAAAAAATGCACTTCTCCCTCATGTTGCATTGTTGGCTTTATGGAATCGTCCTTTAATTATAAAACACATCACTAGAACGGTATTAAAATCGTTGCCGTCAAATGAAAAGATGTGATTACTGTATTTAAATTCAGTAATGTGAGCGTGGAGGTCAAGAATCAAATTTGAGAGTAATATGGGATCATGGGATTTCGAGATGGAAATTCATTAAAGATATATTTTAGTCTCTTTAGTATATCCGTGATAAACCTCAGATTTTAGGAAAAACATGTAAATCATAGTGCAAAATAAAGAAGGGTGAGAAGAGTAGAGATAAGACAACATCGTGTGCAGTAATAGCAATATTGTTTGAAGAATAACTGAGTAAGTTACTGTATCTATAATAAGTATCCAAATTAACCGTAGAGGGCATATGAAGGGAGATGCTATATGTATTAGGAGAAAGAATTGATGAATAGAAATGTATATAGAATGAATTTCAGATATATACTAATTTATATCTAATGGTAGCCAGGTCTAGAGTGTTGGAGGGAAGAAAAAAAGAAAAAGAATGACATGATTTTTTGTTGTCCATTTGAAAAGAATAGCATATTGTGCATAATCGATTTATAGTTTCATGTGCGGTCATCTTTTTACTGTACTGATATGAAAATGCTTGTTGTATTCCATAAATCAAAAAAAAATTAACAAATAGTTGAAGCTAATTAAAAAAAAAACTAAAATCTTGTAACGATCAAACAGTGGTAGAATAAATGGAAGCAGTGTCATGTTTTATAGCTTTGCTCTAAATGATTATTGCAGATGGCAGGTGCCCCCATGAAGTGAAAAGATGCTTGCTGCTCTGAAGGAAAACTATGGCAACTCTGGACAGCTTACAAAAAAACACAGATGTCACCTTGCTAATAAAAATCCAGAGTCAAAGCACTGGGACTTCCAGGACTCTGTGAGACTTGCAGAACAAGGCAAGCTGGTGGCCTACAAAACCAGCCCTTCAGGTGTGGTCCTGGAGAAAGTCCTTTGGACAGCAAAATGATGAAATAAGTCAATAATTAAAGAAATTAATTCAGACCATTCTCTGGAAGGTCAGTGATTGAAGCTGAAATGCTTGAGCCACATAAAAGGAGAAGCTGAAGGCTGAGGATGCGATGGTAGTGGCAGGGCAACCAAGAACGTGACCTTGCACAGACTTTGACAGCTGGAAGAACTTGGCGTTCTGTGGCCATGGGGTCAGAAAGAATTGGACAATGCTCTATAAGCTTTCAGCTTCCTTTAAAGTGAGACTGAAGGAAGCTGGTGGTGGGGGGTGGGGAGGGCACGCAAAGTGCATAGAGCTTGCAATCAGGAAGATTCAGCTTCATGAGTTCAAATCCAGTCTCACGTAATTACTAGGTATGGGAACCTGGTCAAATCACGTCACCCTGTTTGCCTCAGTTTCCTCTTTTGTAAAGTGAGCCAGAGAAGGAAATAACAAACCACTCCAGGATCTTTGCCAAGAACCCCCTTCTTATCCCCACAAACACAGAGTCCCGCCCAAGTGAAATACCTGGACAACAGATCAAGTGAGACTATAGTGCTGGCTTCAAGACACTCACGCTTAATTGATGACGGTGATTTCCATGCACAGATTGTATTAATGGATGCTTTCCTTAGGAGTGATTGCCTGGGTGGTCTAAAGACCATCAAGCCTGCTTGTCACGATAAAGTCAGGTCAACTGAGGCACAAACTTCTGAGCATTAACAGTCTGTTACTTAAGCAAGACTAATACAGAGGGCCAGTGACTTTGAACTCAAAGATGTGGAATGTGGAAAGCAGCCCGCCCCCTCCCATTTTAAAGGCTAGAGCCAAGAACAAAAGTTGGTGGGTGGGGAAACGGTACAGATGGTTAAGAGACTGAGAGTATCAAGGGGCAGGGCAATGCAGTTGGTTCCAAGTCTGACATGTGACTGGGTAATGATCCTTCTTTTCCTCTTGAATATGTTGATGCTTTCTACCTGGATCATGCAAAAACAATTTATGAGAAAGAACAGATCTTGACTTGTACAGAACTTCCTATGGACGATACTTCCGGGAATGGCATCGTCCTGGCTGGCAGGAATTGCAGATGTCCTAGAAATGAATCTGGGTAGTTAAAAGTGGAGAAGATAATCATTCCTTGACATGAAGGGATTTGCACCTGGTGCTTTCCTTGTGGATGAAAGTATTTAATGAGAGCAGTGCACTTTTTGAGTTAGGATCAGAGTTTTTCTTCAATGGAAAGTGACTGAAAGTAAACCTGAACTTTTGCATTTACCTGAGAGGAACACTGACCTTCTTCTAGGATACCAGGGTAGTTTTTCTCTATGATTTTTTCAAGGATGATGTCCAAGCACTTTTTTGGATCCTGGTTTTCTGTTATTCCACTAATTCGCAAATTATCTTGCTTGGATCCCTTTTCTATATTCCTTGTTTTTCCAAGGGGGGGGGGGGAATGTGTGTATGTGAGTGTGTGTGTTGATTCTTGCTGTCTCATTGAGTTATAAGCTTCCATTAGTCTAATTCAAATTTTTAATGAATTATTTTTTCAGGTAGCTTTTTAACCTTTTTCATATGGCCAACTCTATTTATAAAGCTCTTTTCTTCAGTGATTTTTTTTTCTATGTTAAATAGCTTTTTATTTTCAAAATGCATGCAAAGATAGTTGTCAAAATTCACCCTTGCAAAATCTTTTGTTACCAATTTTTCTCCCTCACTTGCCCCACTCTCCTCCCCTAGACAGCAAATAATCCAGTATAAGTTAAAGTGTGCAATTCTTATATCCACATTAACCCATTATCATGCTGCTCAAGAAAGATCAGGTCAAAAATGAAAAAAAAAAAAAAAAACCCAGAAAGGAAAAAAAAAGCAAGTAAACAACAACAAAAGATGTCAGTGCTATGTTGTGATGTAAATTAGGTCCCCAGAGGCCTTTCTCTGGGTGTAGCTGCCTCTCTCCTTCACAAGTCTATTGAAACAGGCCTGAATCACCTCGTTGTTGAAAAAAAAGTCATGTCCATCACAGCTGATTGTCCCATAATCTTGTTTTTGCAGTTTGTACCTTTCTCTTGGTTCTTCTCTTCACTTAACATCAGTTCATATAAGTTTCTCCAGGCCTCTCTGACAGTAGCCTTCTGACCATTTCTCATAGAACAATATTCCATTACTTTCATATACTACAACTTATTACCCGTGGAGATGTTTTGTAAATAAAAAGCTTTACTCAAATAAAAAATATAAAAATGTAATCATAATAATATTTCCTTATTTATTCCTTCTGATCAAAAGGTTGGAATGACCCTGAAGATTGATGAGGAACCTTGATTTGAGACAGGATTTGGATTTTATGTAAAATAAGTGAGTTGTAAAGTGAATGCCAAGGAAGATGGCAAGCCAAATGAAGAAGAGAAACATCAAACCAGGGAGGGCAGAATGGAGAATATGGCCAATGTTTTCAGGCAACTGGAAAGAAGATAAGGGGGAGACATTCTGACAAAGAAACACCATGTCTCTCCAGTGATGATACATCATCTCCCTCTCTCACCTGTTAGGGTGTCCGGCACCCTCTGGTTTTGCAATACCATGAGATCGAGTGAATAAACCTGCATTTGGTGGTTTGTGACAAACTCCCCTGGCTGTTTCAGGCCTGTGGCTAGTTCTATCAAGATGCTTCTGACAGAGGGGTACAATGAGCTAAAGGTGGCTATGGTCTGGGTCAGGGATCCAAGAGAAGCCAACAGGGTTGCAATAGTCAGAAAAGTCAGCCTCCATTCCTCATGGAGAAACAGCTTTAAACAGAGAGGAACTTCAGCTGAGTGATTTCCTGGGACAACTTGGGCATGGTGTAGACAAAATGAGAAAGATCCTCTCAAAAGGGAGGAAGGCAGTGATATAGGGTAGAACAACACAAGAAGGACAGTCCTGGTCAAGGAGGCAATTCTACAGACAAGATATGGAAAATAGAGGGTGAATCCCAGACAAAGTAAGTGCACCTCACAGCTTGTAGCACCTCTGGGTATGGGTGTTTCTCTGTGCCACTGCTATGGAACAAGAAAGGCTTGGGGGGATTTCTACATCAACCCAGAAATCTAATAGATGCTTTGCAATTGCCTTTATTGTACAGGGAGGTTAGAGGTCGGATGTTTGATTTTTTTGGGACAGGCAACTGCATTGATTATTTTTAAGGTGGCTTTTCCAGCACTATAGACTTGTATTCAGGTACATCTGTGACTGAAGGAGCTGGTCAGAAGAACTGACTGAGACATTTAGGAAAACAAACCATATAGAATTGAAATAAAAGTGAAATTATGTTCATAAGATTTGGTCATCCAAGGTAAGGGCACATATTGCTGGTTATGCTCTGGATACAGAGTGAAACTTGAATTTCTTGAGAGACACCCGAGTATCATGGACCCTCCAAGAAAGGGTCTACAATGGTAGGGACTATAAAACCTGCTACTAAGACAATTAGTTCCGGTTTAACGTGCGCCTTTTTCACATGGATGATTTTTCTTCTAAAGATTACTTTGGGAATGTGAGGAGAAGGGGGATAGAAATAATGATAGGGGGCACTGGCTGCTTCTTTTACATAAGCTACTGCTCTATGAAACAGACCAGGACAGCTGACTTCTCAATGTGGAGAGGTTCAGGAGTCTGTGATGCCCAGGTCTGTGTGAATCCTGGATGAGTTGGAACTGTTCAGCAAAACCCGGGATCCTCTCTGAGGCTGGGACACTCTTTGGCCAAAGCCTGGAATTCTGCACACTGCCGGGGCTTGAAAGCAAAGGGCACGAAAGCTGCTGACTGAGGCATTTTTCCTGGGCACCTTTTGTCTTGCACCTTGCAAGGGAACAGAAGAGCTGGGGAGCTGCTGGAGTCTGTTTAGGTAATTGGACAGGTTACATCCTTAAGGTTTGTATTCATTATAAATTTTCTGAGCACAGGATGAGCTGATTCCTGGCAGAGAGTTTCTAATATTGAGTCGATAAGCGGCTTGTACCCAGAGTGACTATTCTGCTAAGAAGCATTGTACTTCATTTCAATGCCTTTTCTCCCTTTTCTGCAACTCTCTTTCAACACTGATTGCATGCATAAGGTTTCTATCCTGTGAATTCTCTGAGGTTGAACAAGAGCATTCTTCTGGGTCAAAGTCTTTCCACAGTGATTACATTCATAAGTGTTCTCAGCAGGGTGCTTTTTTCTTAAGTTGGACAAAACGACTGGCCCTTTTACAAGTCTTTCCACATTTGTTACATTCATAAGGTTTCTCTCACATGTGAATTTTGTTATGTTCTGCATGTTTTGCATTAAATCTGAAAGCCTTTTCACATTGATAGCTTTTACAAGGTTTTTCTCCAGTATCAATTTTTTGATGTGTAGTAGGAGGAGCTCTCTCTGTAAAAGCCTTTCCCCATTATTTCCAGTCATAATGCTTATCCCAAGTTGGGATTTTCTTATGTGCAGGACAGATTTATCTCCAAGTGAAATCACTGGGACCATCATCATTCATGAATCCTTGTTGGGTGAATTTCTGCTAGAGAAAGTCTTAGCTTTGCTTTCCTTCTTTTCAAGTCTGATTTCTCCTTCTGAAAAACAAATAAACAAAGAATAACACAAATACTGACACTATAGACACACACACACAAACACACACATACACACACACACACATATATTTATATACCCCTCCCTCAACAGTTGAACACAAACTGTTAATATAACAATAATAATCTGTTAATTAATATTATTTAGCATACTGCCTGAAACATTATATTCTATATATAAAT
The DNA here is from genome assembly GCF_016432865.1 of Antechinus flavipes. NCBI lineage: Eukaryota > Metazoa > Chordata > Mammalia > Dasyuromorphia > Dasyuridae > Antechinus > Antechinus flavipes. The sequence goes on along the minus strand of NC_067400.1, from coordinate 628,281,843 downwards.
GCTAGCTATTTTATTATAGGGAATCTTATATTATTTGAATTATTACTAATTTATAGCTCCATGAAAAATGAATTAATTTTCCTGATTTTCTATACCTTTCTAACGTGTGACACTTACAATGTTATTTTTTTATTTTTGCTGTTTTTCTGGTTGTTCTGTTTCATTTATATGTTCATTAATATATACTATCTTTGTTCGTATTATTATTTTTTTAACCCAGTCCTTATTTTGAAAATATTAAGTATCCAAATGTAGATTTTTACTTTATGTTTTTTACTATTTATATTGTTGTGCCATATTCATACTAATTACCACAAATTACCAAATGAAGGTATTAATTCTGCCTGCTTTGCCTGTGACAGCATCTTTAACAAGTACATTTCTGCCCTCCTGGAGCCCAAGAAAGTTCCTCTTCTCTTGGAGTTTTGCTAATGACTTGATCCTCATTATTTATTAGTAATTGAAGATGGGGGGTTGTCAATTAGTGGGAATACTTGAAAGCTTTTTCAGCTGGAGCAAAATTTTACTTTTTTAGACATGTCCCTTTTTCCCTTGGCAGACTAATGTCATTGGTGCTGCCCACGACATTATAATCACACCTCTGGAGACAAATGGGCTCAGATGATGCAGTCCTTATAACTGGGATCGGCCTGAGCCATCACATATGCACACACAAGTACAAAGTGACACAATTTGTTTGACTCAGCCCTTTCCTTCATCCTAGAAGCAGAGAACCATCAGGTGAGTATCTTCTATCTCAGTTTTATATCTTGGGACTTAGAAGCAGAAAATATTTTTCCAGGAAAAAAAAGAGTTAGAGTGTTGTTCAGTCCCTGTCTGCAGGGGACAAGGAAGATACCTTGAAAAGGCTGTGGAGCAGGGCTTGGAATTTTTCCTTTCAATCTTATTTGTATCCCTGTCTTTATTGATATTTTCTCCCCTATTCCATGATCTCATCTCTCACAAGTGATTTTTCAACAATCCATAACTGTTGTACCTGCCTTTAGAGCACCCTAGATGTTTTGTTCGCACCTGTTGTGAGGAGCATTTTTCTAAACCCCACTCTCCTGAACTCACTTCTCTGATATTTTGGACTTTTTCTCTTTTTTCGAGATTTTGAGAATTCTGTCTTTCTGGTGAGAATGAAAATTGTTTTTTTTTTCACCCTCCATTCTCTGCTCTTTGTCTCCTCTTCTTTCTTCTTCTTTTCTCTTCCCTTTGTTCTTTCAGTTTGTCTCTTCTCCTGAGCTGCTCTGATTGATGTTTATTGCCTCTGACTTTTCTTCTCTGAGCAACCTCTGAAATCTTTGTCTTTCTCCTGTTAATGCTCTCTTTTCTCATCTATTGTTTATCCTACCTTTTCAGACATTTAAAAGGGTCCAAGAGTGTCTGGGTAGTTTATTCATTTATTAATAAGGCCAGCAGGTTACTAGTAATAGGGTGGTTATTTGGTGAACAGACACGTTTATATAAGCTACAGAAGAGTTCATGGATCACGGACCATCAAATAGCAATCAAATCTAGTTAGTTAATGTGATTGAAGGTGGATTATATTAAAATGAAGGGTTGAGTATCTTTTGATAGGAAAAGTATCTCTACATCATACTAACCATAGTTTTAGGCTATCAGTTCAAACAATGTATACCTTACCCAAGCATGAGCAGAACAGTACAGGTTTCCCAAATTTAGATTAAATTCTTTATAAGGTTGGGTGTAGTCCACCTGACATTGAGGAGAGTCACTGCAATCTCATAAGTACTTTCCTTGTGAAGAACTGAACTTTTAAACGACTTTAGAAGAAAGTAGGAGAAATAACTCATTGGATTTGGGAAGGATGAATTTATAAGTCTTTACACAACAGCAGATGAGTATCCTATCAAACAGGAACACTTGGGATCAATATCTGTCCTTTTTTATATCCAAAATGCAAGTCCTTCTTTAGATGCCCCATTTGTTGAGTACCAGAAGTCACAACCTATTAAGAATGAATATTCTCCCCATGTGAATGTGAATCTCTACCTGATTCCATCACAATTGCTTCCATGGCTTCTTCTTTATTTGAACATAGTTAAGCTCTTAACTCTGTTTCCCTATTGGCTGAATACTATCCTCTCTGAAAATTCTAATTCTCTCATGTTTTTCTAAGTCTCCTACTCTGATCTCATCAATACAACTACATCCTCAAGTGTAAGTATTCTCCACCTCTGCTTAGAAACATTTGCAAGTCTGATTTCCCCCCCCCATTACTTTTTCCTTTTAATTTTTATTTCCTCATTCATATCCTAGCAATCTAATTTCCAGTTCTTCTGTTTCAATTTCCTAATTTGTTTCATTTCTCTGTATTTCTCTAATTCAATTTTGATAACTCTGTGGAAACTAAACTACCATTCCCACCAAGAGCTCTGAATCACTCCACAATTTATTGGTTATTAATATTCATTTCTCATAACTTCAGATCATAGTTAAATTCCCACCTTTGTCAAGAAGTCTTTGCTGATTGTGTTAATACCTATGTTTTCCCTCTATTTACTATATATAATATACTATATATATATTATACATATATATTATGTCTTACTATTTCTATATCTAATTTCTCCTTTTATAAGTTGTTTTCATATTTTTACCTCAGTAGACTGTGAGCTTCTTAAAAAACAGTTACTACTTTTTAGTTTTCTTTTTTTCTCTTCAAATTTAGTATTAAGCCTATCCTATAGTGATACTGCCATCTTCTGGTACTTATAATTTTTTTTAAAGCAAAAGTTTTAAGAATGATTTTAGCATAAAATCCTTTATGTCTTCATTTGTGTGCTTTTTTAAAAATATAGTTTAGATTTTTTAAATGACTAGGCGTCATACAAATTTTTTTCCAGTATATTTATGGAGTTGCTAATAGTTGCTAACAATTGGACAGAGGGAGCAACTCCCTGTCCTAAGAAAGGTCTCCATCTCTCCTGTCTCCATCCTTGCACTTTTCTCCACTCTCGTGCCACAAAGAGAGGGACATCAGACATTGGTAGGTCCTAGCAAAAAGAAGTTACTTCTCATTTGACAACTTATTCCCTTGCCTATGTACTGGAAAGTTCCTGTGTACCAAGGTTGTTTTAGGCAATTAGGGAATTCCCCCCAGTCATAAACAACAAAAGTGGAATCATCTATCAACCTTTGTTGAGCTTTGTCTCTTCTAGGCTCCAGGACATCAATTTCCAAAGTCTTGTTCAACCTGAATACCAACTCCTACCTGATTCTGAATCTCAGAAGGCCCTGCATACCGCTGCCATCATCTTCAAGTCACACATTTCCCCTCTGCAGTCTGGACTCTGCTAGGCAGGGCCTGCTCTACTCCCTTTATCAGCCTGAAGTAACTCCAGAACATGACAACTAACTCCAGATGCAAAAGAGGCTCTTGAAGGCAGTAGAGATGGCACTTATTCAAACTATTATTAGAAGAGACTTAGAAAACCCAACTGCAGTTATTCATCAAAAAAAACAAGGGATTCTGGAATGGTTTCCTTCCCAGGCTCAGCCTGTACATCATTTAGTCATTTATCCTATGTTGGCAGTAAATATGACTAAAAGGCCATAAGGAGAGTCCTACAACTTTCAGGGTTTGTACCTCATATTCTATATATTCCATATACTCAAACCCAAACTGATTCCTTTTTGCAAGCATTCCCTGAATGACAATGCTTGTTAACTTATGCTCTAAATCTCCATCATGAATCACCTTTATGTCTCACATACATGTTGGCCATGGACTTTTGAAATTAACCTTCTCAGAAGTCACTTTCAGGTCTTACCATATTCATAGATGCGAACAAAAATAATAAACGTTTTGTTTATTCTATGGAGTTAGCAATAAAGAGGTTTATTGCATCCCATTTACTTTACACAGCAAAATGAACTATATGTGTTCATTCTTGCTCTGCAATTTTACCCTTATTATTGCAATCTAGTCACAGATTCAGCTTATGCTGCTGGTGTTTTGTCACTCTTCTCAATGGCCCAGATAAGATTTTCTAGTTCTAACATTTATCAACTTTTTCAGCAACTTCAAACTGTGTCTGATCAAAATTAGGTATGTGTTATGTCCAACTTGTACCATCACACCTACAGTTACCAGGCCCTATATTTCATGGTAATTCTGTGGCAGATTTTATCCTGACTGCTGTCAGTCATATATATCCTCAGTTTCAAGCTGCTACATACTCTTCTCATCAGTTATATCATCAATCAGCTCGTGCTCTTTGAGTTCAATTTGGTCTTCTTACTAAAGAAGAAGCATAGCAAATAGTTAAAGCCTGTTCGGTTTGTGTCCCATTTCATCTATCCCCTTTGCCTCCAGGCTATAATCCAAGGGGGCATAAACCCAATGAGTTGTGGCAAATGATGTTACTCATTACTCTTCTTTTGGGAAATAAAGACATATTCATGTGATTGTTGACACTTATTCACATTTTACTTTTGCTATGCCTATGGATAGGGAAACCACAAAAGCCACCACAGAGGTTATGCTTCAGGCATTGGCCATTATGGGCATCTCTTTAGGGGATAATGGCCTGTATATACCTCAAAACATTTTCAGGATTTCTGTGCCCAATTTGGCATCAAACACTATAGAGATTACTATATCTCCAAGGATAAGCTACAGTGGAATGGAAAAACAGGGATATCAAAACTACTTAAAAAACAAAAGAAAGGAGGAGCCACAGGCACCCCTAGAACTTTACTAAATATAATTATATATACAATCTTTTTTTTGATTTTTCATCAGAATGGCTTATCACCTGTAGATCGGTTTTATTTCACCAGACAGAATGACAAAGAAATAACCCCCATAACTTTTACATACGATGATTGATTAGTAATGTGAAAGGATCCAAATACAGGGGAGTGAGAGGGCCTGTGTAAAGTAACAGCTTGGGGCAGAAGATTTGCCTGTATTTCCCCAGATGTAGCAAGCACTCACTGGGTGCACACGAGATAATGCTCACACCTTACCCACCAGGAGAAAAAGAGGTGTCCAGCAAAAAGGAGATGATCAATGGAGCGACACACACTCATACCGACTAGTGAGAGAATAGTGTTCCAAGAGGTTGTGGATTCTATTTTTTTGTATATGGAAAGTGACTGCTCTGGGAGTACAAGCAATGCCTTTATGGGGTGCATCTTTCAGACAAATGCTGCTACGACTTGTGTTTGTCATTACCCTGAATTGGTGGAGCGGCAACAGAATTCCCTACTGAAGTTGGGACAAGCAGTAGCAGATACCGGTGCTTGTGACTGTGGGTATGTCAGATACACTCTCAAGTGAGAAATGGACCCCTACAATGTCAAAGAGCACATAGTCGGCCACATCCATATCCTTCTACTAGGTATGTGATCCCCCTATTACAGGTGCAGCCGGTAACAGATACTTTTCATGATGTGCCTTGTTTCAATACCAGAATGCCTTTTAATAATGTTATGTGATCTATGGTAATATGTTTATCAAGCTGGAAGGAATGGCACAAATAGGACCTTTACTTACCCTCGTGTGAGTGGCAATCTTTCTACTTTTACATCTCCAAATTTTACACGTACAATGTGTGACAATTGTACAAAATCTATGGTTATTTTTCAGACTGGTATTAGCGTGTACCCACTATGTGTAGCTATTGGTTTCCAGATTCCACTATGTTAATGCGAGGTAATAAGTATACAAATTTTGTTGGAAAGCCCCCTACATCAACAACTCCTTCCTGGCAAGTGTCACCAGTTGAATAATACAGATGTACATCCTTATCTGTTACCAAACTGTAATACATCTGCTGAATAGAGTCAAAAGATAGTACAGTTGGTAAACACCACTAAGCTAAACTCTGTATATGCTCCAAAGGGATATTTGTTTATTTGTGTAAGTAAGATCAGCAGAATCTTTAATTGTATAGGAGGCGTGGCCCAATCACACACATTGGGACATATGCTCATTCAATGCCTTCCAGTGTCTAAGCACCTACATAAATTATGGGCAATGCACCTTAGGTGTAGTCAACCCAGCTGTACAAACATATAACTCTTCAACACCCCTGCAGCACAATAGATGCTGTAAAAAAAGGAGTTCATGGGATAATTCTTTATGGTGGGTCGGAAAAACTACTGCATTCCTTATACCTTGGGTAAGGCATATAGATCGTGGAATTATTTTAACTAACCTTACAATGGCATTGAAGAAATTGCTAATGAAACAGCAGCAGGCCTCAGAATTTACAGGAATCATTGGATTCTCTGGCATGAGGTTATAGATTACAGAACAGCATTGGATTATGTTTTAGCTGCCGAAGTGATGTATATGCGGTTGTGAGTTCATCTTGCTGTGTATACATAAAGAAATCACAAAGTGATGAAAAATGTTTATCATCTTCATGGCACAGCCCAATGGATGGAGGGTACCAAAGCACAATTATTTCCTATACCGTCATTGTAGGATAAGTGGAAATCATTGATTGTTTCATGTTTACTTTTTGTACTTGTATTGTTACTTCTTGCCTGTATAATTCCTACTATCTTAAGTCATACTTCCTTGCTTCCTTGACCTTGGTACTGAACTATACTTGCTGGAATTACAACAACAACCAAAGAAACAGACATCCTGTTATCTGTTATCTGAATACCTTTGTGTATGGTGTATTGACTTTGATAGAATACAGATACAGTAGCAATCTAACTAAACACTTAGCATTTGTAACTGATCATGTAAAATTTAAGTATATAAACACTGGGGCAAGACTGAATAAATGGACTCCTGGTTTACTACCCTCCTGAGTCCCACCTCTTCATTCCTTGTTCAGATCAGGGTATGGCTGGCCCTGTGGCGCTCCCCAGTGACTGGATCCAGACATCTTTCTGTGGAGGTGGATAGTACCTTCATTGGCACAAGTCTTTCCATGTTGCTATTCTTGTTTTTCTGAATCAACCAACTTGATATTTCCTTTACCCTAACAGTATTTCAATACAATCAGATCCTGAGAGACTGTGTAGGAAAGTTTCTTCCTAATTTTCTCCCTTCCTTCTATATTGATTTATTTATACAAGAAAATTTTAATTTAAATTAATCAAAATTATCCATTTTATTCTTCAACAATGTCCTCACCATATACTGTAGTTTAAACTCAGACACTGCAAAAATCTCCTTCCATTCTTTTCTCATTTTGTCCCTGGTTTTTTTGAAGTTCCTGACCTTTTGTTCATTCAAAGAAACTTGGTTACTATAATTTTTTTCCTTAGCTCAGTAAGATGATTTTTAGTAACTTAATAAGGATGGCATTGAATAAATGGATTAGATAAAACTGTTATATTTTATTCTATTGGCTTTACCTACCCATGTACAACATATTACTCCACTAATTTTAATCTAACATTATTTACATTAAAAAGGTTTTATGTTTATGCTCATATTGTTCCTTTATCCATTTTGAAAGACATACACCCAGGTATTTTATACTGCATACTTACTTTAAATGATCTAAAACAATATTAAATAATATTAGTGATAGTGTAATAGCAATTTTCTCTTTTAATAAATCTATTTTTGTTCTAATTTTGTCTGGGATCTTGATGGCTATCTGCTTTTTTATATAAAAATTTTTATTTCAGTCCTTTATATTATCTTTGTGTATATTTCTCATTTTTATTTTGTTTCCCAAAAACAAATTGTTGAATTCACATTTTTAATCTGCTATCAATTTCTGTTTTATGGATACATTTTTGTCAATCACATTCTAAATTATGATTACTTTTACATATTTCCCTCCTTCCTATTTTTCCTCACTATCCTTCTCACTCTATTTGTCCTATCCCTCCTTACTATTCTAATTTATTACTACCCATTATTTTGCCTTCTTATTCCTTAACCTAGATACCTCTAAAGTCCCTCTCATGCTCTTCCCTTACCTTATTTCCTCGTCCATTTATTTCTTTATGAATTGAGAAGAGTTTCTTACTTTTCTAGACATAGTAGTTCCCTCTTTCTCCATTTTTGATTAGAGTAAGTTCCAGCACCACTCACCTTCCCCATCTTTCTTTTGTTATTACTTCCTTGTGGTTCATTTGTATTAGATTATGACTCCTTTTACACAGTTTTATTTTTATTTTTGGATGATCCCATAATACATAGCTCAGTCAAAGCCTTTCTTTCAAACTACCCAAATAATTATAACATTTTCACAAAAACATAAACAATTTTAATTTATTGAGGCATTTAGGCTTTCTAACTGGATAGTTGTATACCTCTAAACTCATTGACATACTGTTCTAAGGCATTATATTCAAAAGCAAAGATTCAGCATGATATCCCCTTTCCCAGCAAAAATCTAGGAACGGAACAAATACAATCTATAAAATATGATGATATCTTAATTTTAAGAAACATGTATCTATGCTTAATTTTCCTCTTATCAGATTCCTCAAGAATAATTCTCTTTTATTCTCAATCCCTAAATATCAGCATGATAGTTATTCTTTTGATGTTCTAGCTCATCAAAGGCTACCTTATTTTAAAGCCAAGAAAAGAGCCAAGTCCATCTCAGTTGATGATCACATAATCCTATTATTACTGTATGCTATGTTCTCTTGGTTCTGCTCACTTCACTTAGTATCAGCCTGGAAAGACCTGTCTGAAATCAGCCTGGTAATTATTTCTTATAGAACAATGAACAATAATATTCCATTAAATTAATACACCATAACTTATTCAGTCATTCACAGTGGACAGGCATCATGCAATTTCCAGTTCCTTGTCAGTACAAAAAGTCTGCCACAAATATTTTTTGCATATATTGATCCTTTTCCATCTTTTATCGATTAATTAGTTATTATAAGAAAAGCACATGCATACAGTCTGTCAATCTCTACTCTCTCTAAGACAGGGAACATTTGGAATAGTCTATATATAATGCTGGAGTAACCGGGGAAAAGACTCTAGCATACAACCTAAAATAAAGGATAGGACTTGGGCAGTCAACACCTTGGACTCAGGATCATGAGAACTTCCATGCATCCTGCTGGAACTATGTGGAAAGCATGAGTCAATGAAAATTTTCATTTTAACACAGTCATTGAAACCCTGACTTTGTCATCTCACATAGATTTCTGCCTGATGCAATATCTGTCAATTCCTGAATCATTGTAGGAATCTACATAATGGCTCAAGATAAATCTCTGGGAATCCACTCATTCCTCCAAGTGTACTCTGTGGAGGATACCTGGTTAGGGAAAGAGAAAAAAGGGAAACCTATTTATTACTCAGACATGGGAACTCGAATGCAGAGCCCTAAAGAAGAATGGTTGCAGAGCAATTATTAATATGGTTCATTCTGATTGCATTTGGGGCAGAAGGATGAGGGTGATAAGCATCATATCCATCTTTTACCGTAAAAATGCTGGGTGATATTTAAGCAATATCAAATCCTTATAAATATCCTCTAGTTTTTCCTCATCACCCTTGTTTTGGGCAAGAGTCTGAATCATTTCCCATTTGTCAGGAAGAAAAGTGGAATTCAAATTTCTCAAAGGAAAAAATCATTTGCCTGTAGAATAGTTCCATCATTCGAAAATTCTTCACAATCCTGCCTCTCCTATGATCACATTAGAACTATACCACAGGTGTTCTAACTCTTGTTTGTCCCTGTATTAGGAGGTGAAGAGGAGTACTGCTGATGCTCTCACTTCTTTTCCTATTCCTGATGCTGGAAAGAAATTCCTTTCTGCTTCCTAAAAAAGAAATTTAGATCCCACCTACTAAAGGCATTGGGAGCTTATTGTAGGAAGATTTTTTCCCCTTAGTTGTAGACAAAATGATCATACCACAGAATTTTAAAGATTTTCAGATTCATCCTAAGAACATTCTGAAACCTTGTCAGTTTGTTAAAATTTTCATTTAAAAAATTATTTTGTGGGGGGAGGGGGAGTTGGTGATTAAAAAGACATTTTTAAAATATTTGCATGGATATCGTTTTCTTTCCTCTTTTCTGCCTTCCATGTCTTTAATGTCTCAGTTGCCCATATATATAGACATACGCACACTCTGACCCAGGGCAATCAATCGGGAAACTTTCTTATTTTTTCTCTCTTTCTGGAAAGTTTCCAACAGAAGGAGATTTGGCAGCTCTCTCCCTTATATAGGTTAATGTCTTCCTTCCCTGTCCTTACACTACAAACTGTTGACATTCTTGGAGAAGCAGAAAGCCAGATAAATGTTCTGATTATAGAATTTATTTTCATTTCAGCCCCATAGAAGTCTGAAATGCATTACAAATGTCATTCACTTTAGCTGCTTTTATATGCAATGAGGTCGATAATATCCACACAGTGAGCCACATATATGTTATGTTTATATGTGCATTATTTTATGTGTCTGTGAGTGTGATTGCAACATCTATATAATTTTATAATCATAAATATATAATAGTTATGATACATACATTTATATATAATTCTATATTAATTCCAATTAAAAGAAATAGCAAGTTCTACATTCTCTTCCTTTTACACTAATATATTCCCTTCTTAATTTATCCTTCATTTCCTTTTTCTTTGAAAAAGTCTTAGAATGCAATCAATTGACACCAGTTTCCTTGTTTTGTTATGTATGTCTCTATTCCTTAATACTTTTTAAAGATATTGAAATTCTGAGAATTATTTCCCCCCTCTGTTTATTAATATGGTATAATTCAGGTGTTGTTAATGGCACAAATCAATTTATATTCATAGGTGTCTGTGTAATATTGCATTTTCCCCAAAAAATCTACAAAGATATGGTCTTTTCATCAGAAATGCTCAAAAGTTTTCCATTTCAAGAAGTTTTTAGTTTACATATTTTATCTGATCCTCCCAATCTCTCAAATCTCTATAAAACAGAAATTATTCTCCAAAGATTAAGTAACTTCAGTTGTTTCATGGTCTAGCACACAAAGAATCCAAAAGAAAGTTTGGAAAAACTTCAGGAACTGATGCTTTGCTGACCCTGAAATTACTCAGCATGCCTTTTCCACTTCCAATGCTATTGGAAGTAAGGCTGCACTTCAATGGCAGATTAATGGACATGGCATGGACTTTCACCAAAATTCACTTCTGTATCATTTTCTCTTCTTTTCAAGTGACATAAAGATCATAGCTCTAGGCTGCAGATATTTGTTTAGGCCCCAATAGCCAGTTTGACCAAAGTCCTGCAAGAGGGAAAGCCTTTTGAATCTGAATCATTCCAATTCTATGTCTTAGACTAAATTACTTATCCTGAGTTTGATTCACTTTCCTCAATTCTAAAATGAGAATAATAAGAGGGTTTTTTAATATTTTGATGTGTTTTTAGAATCCAAGGAGATAATATTACAATATTATCTATCAATTATCAATTAATATTAATTGATTATCATGCTTTCCAAAACATATTTTCTATATAAATGCTATTTTATTGTAACTAATCTTATAATTATTACTAATTTATAACTATGAAAAATGTATGAATGCTCCTACTTTTGTATAACATATCTAACATGTGACTACACTCATAAATGTTATTTTTTTATCTTTGCCATTTTTCTTTTTGTTCTATCTGATCTATATGTTCACTTATATATGATATTATATACTTTTTATTGATCTTTTTCTTTAACCCATTCCTTATTTAGGAAATATTAAATGTCTAAATGTAGATTATTTTTACATTTTTTTCACATTTTATAGTTATTATATATCCATTACTAATTACCATATTAAAGTATTAATTCTCCTTCCTTTGCCTATGACAGCTTCTTTAACTCTACATATCTGCTTTCCTGAAGCCCAAGAAAGTTCTTCTCCTCTTGGAGTTTAGTTAATGACCCTTGTCATTATTCATTAGTAATTGAAGATGGGGAATTCTTACTCAGTGAGAATTCTTGAAGGCATTTTCAGCTGGGGCAAAAGTTTACTTTTTTTGACATCTCCCTTTTTCCCTTGGCAGACTAATGTCACTGGTGCTGCCCATGACATGATAATCACACCTCTAGAGATAGATGGGTTCAAATAATGCAGTCCTTATAACTGGGATCTGCCTGTACTGTCACATATGCACACACGAGTAGAAAGTGATACCATCTGTTTGGTTCAGCCCTTTCCTCCATCCTAGAAACACAGAACAATCAGGTGAGTGTCTTCTTCTATCTCCGTTTTACATCTAGGGACTTAGAAGCAGAAAATGTTTTTCCAGGAGAAAATTAGAGTTAGAGTGTTATTCAGTTCCTGTCGGCAGGGGACAAGGAAGACTCTGAAAAGGCTGTGAAACAAATCTTGGAATTTTTCCTTGGAATCATACTGCATCCCTGTTTTTGTTAGTATTTTCTCCCCTACTCCCTGACCTCATCATCCCTCATAAGTGATTTTTCAACAGTCCATAACTGTTGTCCCTGGCTTGAGAATAACTTAGATGTTTCATTAGCACATATTGTGAGGAGCATTTTTCTACACCCCACTCTCCTGACATTACTTCTCGGACATTTTGGGCTTTTATAGTCGCTACTTCTATCTTCTGTAGATTATGGGAATTTTGTCTTTCTGATCAGAATGAAACTTGTTCTTCTGACTCCATTCCCTGCTCCTTGTCTCCTCTTCTTTCTTTCTCTCCCATTTCTCCTTGCAATTTGTGTCTCTTCTGAGTTGCTCTGATCGATGTTTATTGCCTCTGGCCTTTGTGCTTTGAGGAACCTCTGAAATCTTTGTCTTTCGCCTCTTAATGCTCTCCTTTTTCATCAATTGTTTATCCTCCCTTTTGTGACATTTAAAAAGGTCCAAAAGTTTCTGGGTAATTTATTCATTTATTAATAAGGCCAGCCGGTTACTAGTAATAGGATGGTTATTTGGTGAACAGACATGTTTATATACTCTTCAGAAAAATACATGGACCATAGATCATTGTTGTGTCCAAACTAGCTCTCTGCAGTATCTCAGTATCAGCCCAAATCCTTGAACTTAGAAGAGGAGTGAAGAGCGGGACTCACATAGATGGTCAAACTTGGAATCCATTTATTCCAAATTCTCTCAGCCTTATATCCCCCAAGACCCTTACAAAACTGTAGTACACTGCACATGTACTAACTATATCATGGACATGTGGGACCACATGCTATTGTGTGCAGATAACTTTTTACCACTTGGTATTACTCTGCTTTAATCACAACACAGGTTGTCAGCACCCCCTGACTTCTCAGGAAGGCCAAGAGCCCTGAGGGGAGACGGGGAGGCGAATCAGACATTGTCAGCAGGTTCCCTCTGGGCTGAAGGGAACTCACCCAGAGTCCCCCCACTATCTGTGGCCTTTACAAACCAATAAATAGCAATCAAATCTAATTGGTCAATGTATTTAATTCTATTAAAATGATGGATTGAGTATCTTTTGGATAGGAAAAAGACATCAAATCATACTATCCATAGCTTTAGGCTCTAAGTTCAAAGAATGTATATCTTCCCCAAGCATGAGCAGAATAGTATGAGCTTGCCTAATTTAAATTTCTTGTAAGGTTGAGTATAGTCTGACTGAGATTGCTGAGAGTTAATACAATGTCATTAGAAGAAGAAAAGCTGAACTTTTAATGATTTTGAAGAAGGTGTGAAACAGTTCTATTAGATTTAGGAAAGGTAAATTTAAAAGTCTTTACACATCTGCAGATGGGTGTCCTATGAAATAGGACCACTTGCAATCAATACCTGTCCTTTTTTATGCCCAAAATACAACCCCTTCTCTAGATGCCCAATTGCCTGAGTACCAGAGGTTAGAACTTATCGGGAGTGAGTATTCTATGAGTATAAATTTCTATCTGATTCCATCATCACTCCTCCCTTAATGCTCAATTTCATTGCATATAGTTGAGCTCTTCCCCTGATTCCTTATTAGCTGGGTGCTATCCTCCCTGAGGATAATAATTCCCCCATGTGAGTTTAAGTCTCCTCCTTTGATCACCGCAATGCATCGACACCCCCACGTATAAGTGTTTTCCACCTCCATTTACAATCATTTCTAAGTCTGATTCCCCTGCTTTAATTACATTTTTCCTTTTTAATTTTTATTTTCTTGTTCCACATCCTAGGAATCAATTCTCCATTTCGTAGGTTTCAATTTTCTAATTTAAGTTTCATTTCTCTGTATTTCTCTAATTCAATTTTCATAACTCCATGGAAACTAAACCACTATTCAGTCCTCACAAAGGGGAGAACTCTGAATCTTTTTTCAAATTATTTGTTGTTAATACTTTTTTTTCCCTCACACTTTCTATTGTTTTTGTTTGTTTTCTGTTTGTGATTTGTTTTGGTTTTGTGTGTGTTGCATATTAGCCCTGGAGATGGCAACTGAGCATCACATTAAAAGAGTTTCTGCCTTTACTTTCTAGTGGGCACAAAAGGTATCAAAGTTGTTTCTTTTTGTTTCTTTTCACTTTTTTATTCATTTTCACTTAATATAGATTATAAGCTGTCCTCAACAGCTATATAGATAGAGAGATATGGATAGAGCCAGAAGGAAGGAGAGCCATAGAGAAACAAAGGGGCAGAAACAGAGATATACATCCACACAAATACAGAAAGAAAGACAGAGATATACAGAGAAAGAAACTGAATAAAAAATAAGTAGAAATTGACAGAAGGAAGCAAGCAGAGACACAGCAGGGCACTATTTCCCCTTCTGTAGAAATTTATGACATTAAAAACTATCATGACTCTATTTCGACTTAATTATTATTAGTTAAATGTGAATTTTCAAATTATAATTCTGTGTTGAGACAATGGTTCAAAACCTGAAATATCTTAGTATATTTTTTATAAAGCAATTTTCCTTCTGTAGACAAACTTATTCCCAGATCACTCTTTATCTCTCTCTTGTCTCTCTTTCTCTGTCCTCCCTCTCTTTTTGTTGTCTGTGTTTCTATTTTTTCCTCACTTCCTCTCTGTATGGGTAAATAGTGGGGCTTTGCCTTCATGACTTCTTAGTATTTAAGTATCTACCCTCTGCTCACTACCAAAGGAAAGTTCAGGAAATGCAATCAAGTTGATCATGATTTGTCTTAATTTATCAATAGAAAATTGTCTCCTAGAATAATTTTGGAAAACTCCTTCATTCCTTCCTCTCTTTATCCCTACTTCCTATTTCTTTCTTCCCTCATTCCTTACTTTTTTCTTTCCTTCATCTTTCTCTGGCTCTGAAAATATCTTTCTTTCTTCTCTTCTTCTTCCTTTTCTTACCTTCCTCTTTTCTTCCATTCCTTCATCCATTCCTTCCTTTCTTCTACTCTTCCTTCTCTCCTTTCCCCCCTTCCTTCCTTTCTTTTTATCTTTCTTGCATCTGTCAATGTCTCTGAGAACATTTCTACTTCAATCAGTGAGAACATTATTTTTCTTGATTTAGTTCTAGGTAGTATCTTCTTCATCCAGACAGGAGCAGGTATATTGGGAAACTTCTTTCTCCTTTGTCATTATACATCAATTTCTTTAATGGCAACAGTCTGAGGTCCATAGATTATTTTTTCCACTTGGCCTTGGCCAACTCCATTGTGCTTATTTCCAGTGGAGATCCTCAGACAATGGCTAGTTTGGGGCTGAAAATTTTCCTGGATCATGTTGAATGTAAGCTGAGTCATTTCTTGCACTGAGTGGCCTGTAATGTTTCTCTCACTATCACTTGCTTTCTCAGTGGTTTTCAGATTATCACCATCAGTCCCTTCAATTTTTCCATTTGGTCAAAACGCAAAGCTCATGCCTCAGATTACATTGTCCCCTTCTGCCTTTTCTGCTGAATTCTATACATTCTAATAAATGTCTATGCATTTGGAAATATGCAGAGCTATACAGAAAGAAGTAACACTAAGACATGGAATATAGGATTCTGATCACAATTTGCTTCAGCATCATTCAAAGTCTCTGTATTTGTAATTTTGTTCTCTATTCCCGATTTCCTGTGTGTGGGATTCATGGTCATAGCCAGCGGCTAATTGGTGCTTCTCCTGCAAAAACACCATCAAAAAGTCCAGCAAATTCACAGCTCCAGTCATTTGTCAAGAAGTTCTCCTGAGACTAAAGACACCTACACCATTTTGGTGTTGGTGAGCACCTATGTCTCCTTCTACTCAGTCACTTCTGTTTTGTCATTTTATATCTTTATTTTTGATAAATACTATGAGTGATTGATTCCCACATCAGCCTTCTTGGCTGCAAGTTTCTCAGCCATCAGAGCTTTTGTGCTTATCAATTCTGATTTCCATATTCTCCAGCTTTTCTACTCCCTGCAGAAAAAGAAAAGATCCCAAGATTCTCTTTTACCTGGATGTGCCCTTGTCCAGTATTGTATTTGTACTACCAGTGGATATCTTTAAGAAGACAAAGAGAGCAGGTCAGTACACAATAGGATCAAAGAGTCATGTGACTTAGAAACTAGAAGGGACATTATTTGTAATAATCATCTTCATTGTAAGAAACATCAAGTCTAGAATCTTTTTTGGTATTCTTTAATTGTGAACCTTCCTATTTTGCTTCTATCAGATTATTTTAAACTCTCCTTCTGGAAATTTGTATTAAATATTCACCTTATCTTTTAGAAAGTATTTTTGTTATAGATTGGAATTGGATATTGAAAAAAACAATTTATACTGAAGGAGAGAAAGTTGAGAAACGTCTATCAATATCTTCTATATATAAAGTAAGGGACAAATTGTGTTTTATCTGTGATCTACTAAGACTAGAAACATCTCAAGAAAAGGGAGGAGAAAGTTTTGTGAATCTTATCCCTCATTGGAACTGGCATAAGGGGTACATTATGTCACAGGTAGAGGTTTCTTTTTTCCTGATTCCATATATTTTGTAAAGTCTTAAAAGTTCTTGTTACAGTTTAAAATAAATACAAGAAATCTCAAAACAATTTAGTACAATCTTGTATATTTTACTTCAAAACCAGTTAAACTCAGCTCAAACAGTATGGTTCTGGTATTTTTAGTAAGATAGCTATAACATGATAATTAAATTAGAAACTCATAGTTTAGTTGAAAAGAGAACGTAAGTTTTTCAATATTCTTTGCTATCCTTGTCCAAATTCTGGACTTGGTGAAAACTCTGCTAATAATAGGCTAGGGGAAAATTCTTCTTCTTCTTTTTTTTTTCCCTACTGAGGGTCAAATTGGGTTAAGTGACTTGCCCAGGGTCACACAGCTAGTACAGTGTCTGAGACCAGAATTGAACTCAGGTCTTCCTGACTTCAGGGCTGGTGTTCTATCCACTGCTCCACTTGGCTGCCCCTGGAAAATTCTTAAAAAAAAAAAAAAACTATGAGAATCTGAAATTGTAAAATGTCATTTTGCTTTAAGATTGAATATTTACCAAAAGAGATCGAAAAATGTCTAAATTATTATTGACTCAATTACATCAATTATGTGTCTGTGCCAGAAGTTAGCAAATTTTATGATAATATTGAAGTAACTCAATTATCAACTGACAAATAAAAAGCTAAAAATTTTAAAATACCAGTAAAGGCAGAACTCTGAAATCTTTTAGTTTATATATAATCATTTAATCTTCTTTTAATTACTTACTCAATTTTTCCTCCAACTATTTAGAAATCTAAATTTTTATCATTCTTTTTTAAAAACTCCAACTAATTCTAATTTTATTTTAATTTGTAAAAGATTTTTATTTGCAAAACACATGCTTAGCTAGTTTTCAACATTCGCCCTTGGAAAACCTTGTGTTCTAATTTTTTTCCTTCCTCGCTTCTTCCTAATGACTCCTTTTGATAACAAGTAATCTGATATATGTTAAACTTATCCAATTCTTCTATACATGTTTCCACAATTATCATGCTTCATAAGTAAAATCAGATCAAAATGAAATAAGTGGTAAAGGAAACAAAAAAAAAAGAAATAGCAACCAAAAAATTAAAAATACAATGCACACACAGTATCCTCTGGGTGCAGATGCTTCTGTCCATCCCAAAATCATTGGAAATGGTCTGAGTCCACCTCACTATTGAAAAAAGTCACATCTATCAGAATTGATCATCGTATAATCTTGTTGCTGCTGTAGATAATGTTTTCTTGGCTCTATTCACTTCACTCAGCATCAGTTGCTGTAAGTCTCTCCAGGCCTCCCTGAAATCATCCTGGTGGTCGTTTCTTACAGAATAATACTATTCCATAACATTAAATTCAACAAAAAACCAGGGGAAAGTAGACCAAAAAATAATTGGGAACTACATAATCTCATACTAAAGAATGATTGGGTGAAACAGCAAATCATAGACATAATTAATAACTTCACCCAAGAAAACGATAATAATGAGACATCATACCAAAATGTATGGGATGCAGCCAAAGCGGTAATAAGGGGAAATTTCATATCTCTAGAGGCCTATTTGTATAAAATAGAGAAAGAGAAGGTCAATGAATTGGGTTTGCAATTAAAAATGCTAGAAAAGGAACAAATTAAAAACCCCCAGTCAAACACTAAACTTGAAAATCTAAAAATAAAAGGTGAGATCAATAAAATTGAAAGTAAAAAAACTATTGAATTGATTAATAAAACTAAGAGTTGGTTGTATGAAAAAACCAACAAAATAGACAAACCCTTAGTAAATCTGATTAAAAAAAGGAAAGAGGAAAATCAAATTGTTAGTCTTAAAAATGAAAAGGGAGAACTCGCCACTAACAAAGAGGAAATTAGAGCAATAATTAGGAGTTATTTTGCCCAACTTTATGCCAGTAAATTCGACAACTTAAATGAAATAGAAAAATACCTCCAAAAATATAGCTTGCCCAAACTAACAGAGGAAGAAGTAAATATCCTAAACAGTCCCATCTCAGAAAAAGAAATAGAACAAACTATCAATCAACTCCCTAAGAAAAAATCCCCAGGACCAGATGGATTTACATGTGAATTCTACCAAACATTTAAAGAACAATTAACTCCAATGTTATATAAACTATTTGAAAAAATAGGGATTGAAGGAGTCCTACCAAACTCCTTTTATGACACAGACATGGTACTGATACCTAAACCAGGTAGGCTGAAAACAGAGAAAGAAAATTATAGACCAATCTCCCTAATGAATATTGATGCTAAAATCTTAAATAAAATATTAGCAAAAAGATTACAGAAAATCGTCACCAGGATAATACACTATGACCAAGTAGGATTTATACCAGGAATGCAGGGCTGGTTCAATATTAGGAAAACTATTAGCATAATTGACCATATCAATAACCAAACAAACAAAAACCATATGATCATCTCAATAGATGCAGAAAAAGCATTTGATAAAATCCAACATCCATTCCTAATAAAAACACTTGAGAGCATAGGAATAAATGGACTTTTCCTTAAAATAGTCAGGAGCATATATTTAAAACCATCAGTAAGCATCATATGCAATGGGGAAAAACTGGAACCTTTCCCAGTAAGATCTGGAGTGAAGCAAGGTTGCCCACTATCACCATTATTATTTAATATCGTATTAGAAACACTAGCCTCGGCAATAAGAGTCGAGAAAGATATTAAAGGAATTAGAGTAGGCAATGAGGAAACCAAACTATCACTCTTTGCAGATGATATGATGGTATACCTAGAGAACCCCAGAGATTCTACTAAAAAGCTATTGGAAATAATTCATAATTTTAGCAAAGTAGCTGGCTACAAAATAAATCCCCATAAATCCTCAGCATTTTTGTACACCACCAACAAAATCCAACAGCAAGAGATACAAAGAGAAATTCCATTCAGAATAACTGTTGATACCATAAAATATTTGGGAATCTATCTACCAAAGGAAAGTCAGGAATTATATGAGCAAAATTATAAAAAAGTCTCCACACAAATAAAGTAAGACTTAAATAATTGGAAAATTTTAAGTGCTCTTGGATCGGCCGAGCGAACATAATAAAGATGACAATACTCCCTAAACTAATCTATTTATTTAGTGCTATACCAATCAGACTTCCAAGAAAATATTTTATTGATCTAGAAAAAATAACAACAAAATTCATATGGAACAATAAAAAGTCGAGAATCTCAAGGGAATTAATGAAAAAAAAAATCAAATGAAGGTGGCCTAGCTGTACCTGATCTAAAATTATATTATAAAGCAGCAGTCACCAAAACCATTTGGTATTGGCTAAGAAATAGATTAGTGGATCAGTGGAAAAGGCTAGGTTCATAAGACAGAATAGTCAATTATAGCAATCTAGTGTTTGACAAACCCAAAGCCCCTAACTTCTGGGAAAAGAATTCATTATTTGATAAAAACTGCTGGGATAATTGGAAATTAGTATGGCAGAAATTAGGCATGGACCCACACTTAACACCATATACCAAGATAAGATCAAAATGGGTCTATGACCTAGGCATAAAGAACGAGATTATAAATAAATTAGAGGAACATAGAATAGTTTATCTCTCAGACTTGTGGAGGAGAAAGAAATTTGTGACCAAAGATGAACTAGAGACCATTACTGATCACAAAATAGAAAATTTCGATTACATCAAATTAAAAAGCCTTTGTACAAATAAAACTAATGCAAACAAGATTAGAAGGGAAGCAACAAACTGGGAAAACATTTTCACAGTTAAAGGTTCTGATAAAGGCCTCATTTCCAAAATATATAGAGAACTGACTCAAATTTATAAGAAATCAAGCCATTCTCCAATTGATAAATGGTCAAAGGATATGAACAGACAATTTTCAGAGGATGAAATTGAAACTATTACCACTCATATGAAAGAGTGTTCCAAATCATTATTGATCAGAGAAATGCAAATTAAGACAACTCTGAGATACCACTACACACCTGTCAGATTGGCTAAGATGACAGGAAAAAATAATGATGAATGTTGGAGGGGATGCGGGAAAACTGGGACACTAATGCATTGTTGGTGGAGTTGTGAACGAATCCAACCATTCTGGAGAGCAATCTGGAATTATGCCCAAATAATTAGCAAATTGTGCATACCCTTTGATCCAGAAGTGTTTCTATTGGGCTTATATCCCAAAGAAATACTAAAGAAGGGAAAGGGACCTGTATGTGCCAAAATGTTTGTAGCAGCCCTGTTTGTAGTGGCTAGAAATTGGAAAATGAATGGATGCCCATCAATTGGAGAATGGCTGGGTAAATTGTGGTATATGAATGTTATGGAATATTATTGTTCTGTAAGAAATGACCAGCAGAGTGAATACAGAGAGGACTGGCGAGACTTACATGAACTGATGCTAAGTGAAATGAGCAGAACCAGGAGATCATTATACACTTCGACAACGATATTGTATGAGGACGTATTTTGATGGAAGTGGATTTCTTTGACAAAGAGACCTGAGTTTCAATTGATAAATGACGGACAAAAGCAGCTACACCCAAAGAAAGAACACTGGGAAACGAATGTGAACTATCTGCATTTTTGTTTTTCTTCCTGGGTTATTTATACCTTCTGAATCCAATTGTCCCTATGCAACAAGAGAACTGTTCGGTTCTGCAAACATATATTGTATCTAGGATATACTGCAACATATCCAACATATAAAGGACTGCTTGCCATCTAGGGAAGGGGTGGAGGGAGGGAGGGAAAAAAAAATCAGAACAGAAACGAGTGTCAATATAAAGTAATTATTAAATAAAAATTAAAAAAAAAGCTGTGAGAATCTGAAATTGTAAAATAAGTCATTTTGTTTTAAGATTCAATGTTTACAAAAAATAGTTAAGAATGTCTAAATTATTATTGACTCCATTACAATTAACCTTCTGTGATGCAAGTTAGCAAATTTTACAATGATATTAAAATAATTCAATATTAGCTGAAAAATCAAAAGCCAAATATTTTAAAATACCGGCAAAGGTAGAACTCTGAAATCTCTTAGTTTATATATAATCATTTAATCTTTTATTCCTAAAATTATTCACTTTTTCTTCCAATTATTTAGAAGTCTAAATTTTTTCATTAATTCCATTTTTTCTTTTAAAACTCCAATTAATTCTAATTTTATTTTATTTTTTAAAAGTTTTTTCAAAATACATGTAAAGATAGTTGTCAGCCTTCCCCCTTGCAAATCCTTGTGTTCCAGTGTTTTTTCTCCCTTCCTTCCTTGAACTTCTTCCCCAGAGGACAAGTACTCCAATATATGTTAAACATGTGCAAGTCTTTCATATACATTTCCACAATTATCATGTTGCACAAGTAAAGTCAGACCAAAAGACAGAGAGAGAGAGAGAGAGAGAGAGAGAGAGAGAGAGAGAGAGAGAGAGAGAGAGAACAAAATGCAATAAAGCAACAACCAATAAAAGTAAAAATATGATGTGATCCACACTCAGTCTCATTTGGGTACAGATGGTTCTCTTCATCACAAGACCACTGGCAGTGGTCTGAATCATCTGAATGAAAAGAGCCATGTCCATCAGA
Organism: Antechinus flavipes; assembly: GCF_016432865.1. NCBI lineage: Eukaryota > Metazoa > Chordata > Mammalia > Dasyuromorphia > Dasyuridae > Antechinus > Antechinus flavipes. The sequence goes on along the minus strand of NC_067400.1, from coordinate 628,259,415 downwards.
ATTGTTCATTGTATAATACTATTGTTGCGTTGTACAGTGTTTCCATGGTTCAAATGACTTCACTTAGCATCAGTTCATGTAAGTCTTTCCAGGCCTCTATGAAATCATCCTGTTGATCATTTCTTCTAGAACAATAATATTCCATAACATTGATATACCATTCAGCCATTTCCCGACTGATGGGCATCACCTCAGTTTCCAGTTCTTTGCCACTACAAAAAGGGCTGCTAGAAATATTTTTTTTCAGGTTGGTAGTCCTTTGAACACAGCTTCCTATTGTTTAGAATGTTTGGATCAGTTTAAAACTTAACTAGCAATGTAAGTGTCTCAGTTTTCCCACATCCCCTCCAATATTCAGCATTACCTTTTCCTGTCATCTTAGGCAATCTGGGAGATGTGTAGTTGTACCTCAGCAACTCCAATTAATTTAATTTAATTCTTCCCTTTAAAGGGGATGAGACTTACAGAAAACATAGATAACAACATTTCATATACAGTACACACACACACACACACACATGCATATATATAAATGAATTTAAATAAAAATCATAAATTGTATGAGAATAGTAACAAAAAAAGAAAACAAACCTGGGATGGAATGAACAAGCAATTGAAGTAATTCCAAATTACATATCAGTTCACCTGAAAGTGTTAAAAAGAGTTGTCTTATAGCAAGGACACACTCTACAAATATGTGTTGCTCTCAAATTAAATAATAAACCTAAATAAAACTGATTTTTCTTTGAATTAACATAAGATATTCCCTAACTTGCTCTCCTCTAAGAAACTCTTAGAATGTTCTCTTTTAACCTTGAACTAATTAATAGGTTTATATTTTGTTACCACAAACTTTGGAATAGTTTCATTATTCTTACACCATTTTGAATATTTCCAAGGATGATGTCTTCTGCATAATTATATAATTATGAAAAGGCAGATGACAAGAACAGGTTCTTATTTTCTTAGTTGTTTACGATATAGATGGGATAATAACCTCAGACTGAAAATGTTGAGAACTGGCAACTTCTATGCCTATGTTCTAAACCATTACAGAAGGGCTCAAATTTAGCAGCGACAAGATAAATCATAAGACAATTCAAACTGTCTTGGTGAAAGAGATTTGTTATGAAAAGAAGAATCCAAGCCAAGTTGTTGAATTAAAGTTCAAAGTGACCTGAACTCTGCTTAATTCATCTCCAGAAAACTTTAAAATAATGCCTCAAAATGAATTCTCTAGTGATATAACTAACAAGAAGACTAACAAGGTGAAAAACTTATTTAACCCAAAATAATTTAGAAGGCTGGTGGGAAAAATCTAAATCACTTGGGTCAAAGGGGAATACCATCTAATGCAAATAAGTCAGAAGCAGCCAGTGCCCCAGAAAACCAGGAGAAGAACCCAGACTCTAAGAGAGTTTAGAGAGCCTGTACCTGACATAGCAGGCAATCAATCAGGTCACATTGCTTGATTGAATAGCAAGTGAGCAGTGGAATAAATCAGTTACACAAGACATACCTATAGTAACCCACTATGGTTTAACAAACCCAACGATTACAGTTTCTGGAATGAGAACCTATTATTGACAAAAGCAGCTCCCAAAAAACTCCTTAAAATACTATTGGCAAAAAAGGGAAATAGGCATATAAAACACATGTATAAACACACATATATTTACTGAAAAAAGAACTTCTTAAAATAAATTAGTGAAATAGAAAAACATTATCCAAAAATAAAAATAGATTTGGCAAAATAGGAAAAAAAAAATATATATATATATATATATATATATATATACAGTCAACAAAACAACTCCTTTAGAAATACGACTGGACAAATTAAAAAAAATAAAGGTAAAAAAGCTAACTGAAGAAAGTAATTAATTAAAAATAGAATTACACAAATGGAATTGAACTCTATGAGACATCAAGTATTAATTTTAAAAAATGAAACAAAAAGAAGCAAATGTAAAATATCACACTGGAAATACACTGTAAAATAGATGCAGGAGAGACAAGATAAGAATTATCGCACTATTTGAAAGCCATGAACAAAAAAGGAACCTGGAGAAATCATTTCAAGAAATCAAGGACAGTCAATATGTCAGAGTAAAGGCAGGAACTCACTTAACATGAGTTAACCGCTCCAAGTTTCTTTAAATAACAACTCTAAAAAATTTTAGAGCATCAGAACACCCCAAAAGACAGAGTAGAATATTTTCCAGCTGAAGGAAACTGGAAGTTCAACAGACACCAGGATGGGAATTCAGTATGCAGTTCCAATGCAAGCTGTCCTAGCATGATCTCAGGCTGGAACACAAATCCAGACTCGGCTAAACCCCTGAATCAACTGTTATACATGGTGGTTTTCTCCCAGTCACTTTCCTCCCTCAGATGTCTAAAGAGAGTTTGAAACAACTTGCGTTCTTTCTTCTAGATTGAAGCACCCCCACACCCCCGCCAAAAAACCCCCCAGGATCTCTCTTTTCTCTTGTCTTTAGTACTAATCAGCTCCTCCCTTCACATAGGCGGGGTTCATTGTGCAATTTCCACCAATGAAGGAAGTCATAAAAATGACCCTCTGAACAATAGGCTACATTTATATTGGAAAGATGTAGAGCTTGTTGCTTGTCTTCTCCATAAAAAGAAATGCAGGTTAAAAATCAATTGAAAACTAAGCAATAAGCTTAAAAAATGAATGGTCAAAGAACACATTCAATAATTTCATTAAAGAAAATGACAAAAATGAGATAGCTTAAGCAGTAATATCAGTAATGCAAGGAAAATTTATCTCTCTAAATATTTATAACAATAAAATAGATAAAGAGCAGACCAATGATTTGGATACATAATTTAAAAATAAAACCTCTAGACAAAGAACAAATTAAAAATCCCAATTAAATATTAAATCAGAATTCTTAAAAATTAAATGAGATTTATAAGGATAATAAAAATTGTGTGTAATAAAACAATTGAATTAATAAAGAGAACTAGAGGATGATTTTATGAAAAAAATAAATAATTGTTTAATTTTTTAAGTAAGGAATAAAAACAAATCACTAATATTAAAAATGATTTTTTATTGTACTATGTTAAAGAAATGCTTGTTTTTCACAAATGTAAAATATCACACTGGAAATACACTGTAAAATAGATGCAGGAGAGACAAGATAAGAATTATCGCACTATTTGAAAGCCATGAACAAAAAAGGAACCTGGAGAAATCATTTCAAGAAATCAAGGACAGTCAATATGTCAGAGTAAAGGCAGGAACTCACTTAACATGAGTTAACCGCTCCAAGTTTCTTTAAATAACAACTCTAAAAAATTTTAGAGCATCAGAACACCCCAAAAGACAGAGTAGAATATTTTCCAGCTGAAGGAAACTGGAAGTTCAACAGACACCAGGATGGGAATTCAGTATGCAGTTCCAATGCAAGCTGTCCTAGCATGATCTCAGGCTGGAACACAAATCCAGACTCGGCTAAACCCCTGAATCAACTGTTATACATGGTGGTTTTCTCCCAGTCACTTTCCTCCCTCAGATGTCTAAAGAGAGTTTGAAACAACTTGCGTTCTTTCTTCTAGATTGAAGCACCCCCACACCCCCGCCAAAAAACCCCCCAGGATCTCTCTTTTCTCTTGTCTTTAGTACTAATCAGCTCCTCCCTTCACATAGGCGGGGTTCATTGTGCAATTTCCACCAATGAAGGAAGTCATAAAAATGACCCTCTGAACAATAGGCTACATTTATATTGGAAAGATGTAGAGCTTGTTGCTTGTCTTCTCCATAAAAAGAAATGCAGGTTAAAAATCAATTGAAAACTAAGCAATAAGCTTAAAAAATGAATGGTCAAAGAACACATTCAATAATTTCATTAAAGAAAATGACAAAAATGAGATAGCTTAAGCAGTAATATCAGTAATGCAAGGAAAATTTATCTCTCTAAATATTTATAACAATAAAATAGATAAAGAGCAGACCAATGATTTGGATACATAATTTAAAAATAAAACCTCTAGACAAAGAACAAATTAAAAATCCCAATTAAATATTAAATCAGAATTCTTAAAAATTAAATGAGATTTATAAGGATAATAAAAATTGTGTGTAATAAAACAATTGAATTAATAAAGAGAACTAGAGGATGATTTTATGAAAAAAATAAGCATAATTGACCATATCAATAACCAAACAAACAAAAACCATATGATCATCTCAATAGATGCAGAAAAAGCATTTGATAAAATCCAACATCCATTCCTAATAAAAACACTTGAGAGCATAGGAATAAATGGACTTTTCCTTAAAATAGTCAGGAGCATATATTTAAAACCATCAGTAAGCATCATATGCAATGGGGAAAAACTGGAACCTTTCCCAGTAAGATCTGGAGTGAAGCAAGGTTGCCCACTATCACCATTATTATTTAATATCGTATTAGAAACACTAGCCTCGGCAATAAGAGTCGAGAAAGATATTAAAGGAATTAGAGTAGGCAATGAGGAAACCAAACTATCACTCTTTGCAGATGATATGATGGTATACCTAGAGAACCCCAGAGATTCTACTAAAAAGCTATTGGAAATAATTCATAATTTTAGCAAAGTAGCTGGCTACAAAATAAATCCCCATAAATCCTCAGCATTTTTGTACACCACCAACAAAATCCAACAGCAAGAGATACAAAGAGAAATTCCATTCAGAATAACTGTTGATACCATAAAATATTTGGGAATCTATCTACCAAAGGAAAGTCAGGAATTATATGAGCAAAATTATAAAAAAGTCTCCACACAAATAAAGTAAGACTTAAATAATTGGAAAATTTTAAGTGCTCTTGGATCGGCCGAGCGAACATAATAAAGATGACAATACTCCCTAAACTAATCTATTTATTTAGTGCTATACCAATCAGACTTCCAAGAAAATATTTTATTGATCTAGAAAAAATAACAACAAAATTCATATGGAACAATAAAAAGTCGAGAATCTCAAGGGAATTAATGAAAAAAAAAATCAAATGAAGGTGGCCTAGCTGTACCTGATCTAAAATTATATTATAAAGCAGCAGTCACCAAAACCATTTGGTATTGGCTAAGAAATAGATTAGTGGATCAGTGGAAAAGGCTAGGTTCATAAGACAGAATAGTCAATTATAGCAATCTAGTGTTTGACAAACCCAAAGCCCCTAACTTCTGGGAAAAGAATTCATTATTTGATAAAAACTGCTGGGATAATTGGAAATTAGTATGGCAGAAATTAGGCATGGACCCACACTTAACACCATATACCAAGATAAGATCAAAATGGGTCTATGACCTAGGCATAAAGAACGAGATTATAAATAAATTAGAGGAACATAGAATAGTTTATCTCTCAGACTTGTGGAGGAGAAAGAATTTTGTGACCAAAGATGAACTAGAGACCATTACTGATCACAAAATAGAAAATTTCGATTACATCAAATTAAAAAGCCTTTGTACAAATAAAACTAATGCAAACAAGATTAGAAGGGAAGCAACAAACTGGGAAAACATTTTCACAGTTAAAGGTTCTGATAAAGGCCTCATTTCCAAAATATATAGAGAACTGACTCAAATTTATAAGAAATCAAGCCATTCTCCAATTGATAAATGGTCAAAGGATATGAACAGACAATTTTCAGAGGATGAAATTGAAACTATTACCACTCATATGAAAGAGTGTTCCAAATCATTATTGATCAGAGAAATGCAAATTAAGACAACTCTGAGATACCACTACACACCTGTCAGATTGGCTAAGATGACAGGAAAAAATAATGATGAATGTTGGAGGGGATGCGGGAAAACTGGGACACTAATGCATTGTTGGTGGAGTTGTGAACGAATCCAACCATTCTGGAGAGCAATCTGGAATTATGCCCAAATAATTAGCAAATTGTGCATACCCTTTGATCCAGAAGTGTTTCTATTGGGCTTATATCCCAAAGAAATACTAAAGAAGGGAAAGGGACCTGTATGTGCCAAAATGTTTGTAGCAGCCCTGTTTGTAGTGGCTAGAAATTGGAAAATGAATGGATGCCCATCAATTGGAGAATGGCTGGGTAAATTGTGGTATATGAATGTTATGGAATATTATTGTTCTGTAAGAAATGACCAGCAGAGTGAATACAGAGAGGACTGGCGAGACTTACATGAACTGATGCTAAGTGAAATGAGCAGAACCAGGAGATCATTATACACTTCGACAACGATATTGTATGAGGACGTATTTTGATGGAAGTGGATTTCTTTGACAAAGAGACCTGAGTTTCAATTGATAAATGACGGACAAAAGCAGCTACACCCAAAGAAAGAACACTGGGAAACGAATGTGAACTATCTGCATTTTTGTTTTTCTTCCTGGGTTATTTATACCTTCTGAATCCAATTGTCCCTATGCAACAAGAGAACTGTTCGGTTCTGCAAACATATATTGTATCTAGGATATACTGCAACATATCCAACATATAAAGGACTGCTTGCCATCTAGGGAAGGGGGTGGAGGGAGGGAGGGAAAAAAAATCAGAACAGAAACGAGTGTCAATATAAAGTAATTATTAAATAAAAATTAAAAAAAAAGCTGTGAGAATCTGAAATTGTAAAATAAGTCATTTTGTTTTAAGATTCAATGTTTACAAAAAATAGTTAAGAATGTCTAAATTATTATTGACTCCATTACAATTAACCTTCTGTGATGCAAGTTAGCAAATTTTACAATGATATTAAAATAATTCAATATTAGCTGAAAAATCAAAAGCCAAATATTTTAAAATACCGGCAAAGGTAGAACTCTGAAATCTCTTAGTTTATATATAATCATTTAATCTTTTATTCCTAAAATTATTCACTTTTTCTTCCAATTATTTAGAAGTCTAAATTTTTTCATTAATTCCATTTTTTCTTTTAAAACTCCAATTAATTCTAATTTTATTTTATTTTTTAAAAGTTTTTTCAAAATACATGTAAAGATAGTTGTCAGCCTTCCCCCTTGCAAATCCTTGTGTTCCAGTGTTTTTTCTCCCTTCCTTCCTTGAACTTCTTCCCCAGAGGACAAGTACTCCAATATATGTTAAACATGTGCAAGTCTTTCATATACATTTCCACAATTATCATGTTGCACAAGTAAAGTCAGACCAAAAGACAGAGAGAGAGAGAGAGAGAGAGAGAGAGAGAGAGAGAGAGAGAGAGAGAGAGAACAAAATGCAATAAAGCAACAACCAATAAAAGTAAAAATATGATGTGATCCACACTCAGTCTCATTTGGGTACAGATGGTTCTCTTCATCACAAGACCACTGGCAGTGGTCTGAATCATCTGAATGAAAAGAGCCATGTCCATCAGAATTGTTCATTGTATAATACTATTGTTGCGTTGTACAGTGTTTCCATGGTTCAAATGACTTCACTTAGCATCAGTTCATGTAAGTCTTTCCAGGCCTCTATGAAATCATCCTGTTGATCATTTCTTCTAGAACAATAATATTCCATAACATTGATATACCATTCAGCCATTTCCCGACTGATGGGCATCACCTCAGTTTCCAGTTCTTTGCCACTACAAAAAGGGCTGCTAGAAATATTTTTTTTCAGGTTGGTAGTCCTTTGAACACAGCTTCCTATTGTTTAGAATGTTTGGATCAGTTTAAAACTTAACTAGCAATGTAAGTGTCTCAGTTTTCCCACATCCCCTCCAATATTCAGCATTACCTTTTCCTGTCATCTTAGGCAATCTGGGAGATGTGTAGTTGTACCTCAGCAACTCCAATTAATTTAATTTAATTCTTCCCTTTAAAGGGGATGAGACTTACAGAAAACATAGATAACAACATTTCATATACAGTACACACACACACACACACACATGCATATATATAAATGAATTTAAATAAAAATCATAAATTGTATGAGAATAGTAACAAAAAAAGAAAACAAACCTGGGATGGAATGAACAAGCAATTGAAGTAATTCCAAATTACATATCAGTTCACCTGAAAGTGTTAAAAAGAGTTGTCTTATAGCAAGGACACACTCTACAAATATGTGTTGCTCTCAAATTAAATAATAAACCTAAATAAAACTGATTTTTCTTTGAATTAACATAAGATATTCCCTAACTTGCTCTCCTCTAAGAAACTCTTAGAATGTTCTCTTTTAACCTTGAACTAATTAATAGGTTTATATTTTGTTACCACAAACTTTGGAATAGTTTCATTATTCTTACACCATTTTGAATATTTCCAAGGATGATGTCTTCTGCATAATTATATAATTATGAAAAGGCAGATGACAAGAACAGGTTCTTATTTTCTTAGTTGTTTACGATATAGATGGATAATAACCTCAGACTGAAAATGTTGAGAACTGGCAACTTCTATGCCTATGTTCTAAACCATTACAGAAGGGCTCAAATTTAGCAGCGACAAGATAAATCATAAGACAATTCAAACTGTCTTGGTGAAAGAGATTTGTTATGAAAAGAAGAATCCAAGCCAAGTTGTTGAATTAAAGTTCAAAGTGACCTGAACTCTGCTTAATTCATCTCCAGAAAACTTTAAAATAATGCCTCAAAATGAATTCTCTAGTGATATAACTAACAAGAAGACTAACAAGGTGAAAAACTTATTTAACCCAAAATAATTTAGAAGGCTGGTGGGAAAAATCTAAATCACTTGGGTCAAAGGGGAATACCATCTAATGCAAATAAGTCAGAAGCAGCCAGTGCCCCAGAAAACCAGGAGAAGAACCCAGACTCTAAGAGAGTTTAGAGAGCCTGTACCTGACATAGCAGGCAATCAATCAGGTCACATTGCTTGATTGAATAGCAAGTGAGCAGTGGAATAAATCAGTTACACAAGACATACCTATAGTAACCCACTATGGTTTAACAAACCCAACGATTACAGTTTCTGGAATGAGAACCTATTATTGACAAAAGCAGCTCCCAAAAAACTCCTTAAAATACTATTGGCAAAAAAGGGAAATAGGCATATAAAACACATGTATAAACACACATATATTTACTGAAAAAAGAACTTCTTAAAATAAATTAGTGAAATAGAAAAACATTATCCAAAAAAAAAATAGATTTGGCAAAATGGGAAAAAAAATATATATATATATATATACAGTCAACAAAACAACTCCTTTAGAAATACGACTGGACAAATTAAAAAAAATAAAGGTAAAAAAGCTAACTGAAGAAAGTAATTAATTAAAAATAGAATTACACAAATGGAATTGAACTCTATGAGACATCAAGTATTAATTTTAAAAAATGAAACAAAAAGAAGCAAATGTAAAATATCACACTGGAAATACACTGTAAAATAGATGCAGGAGAGACAAGATAAGAATTATCGCACTATTTGAAAGCCATGAACAAAAAAGGAACCTGGAGAAATCATTTCAAGAAATCAAGGACAGTCAATATGTCAGAGTAAAGGCAGGAACTCACTTAACATGAGTTAACCGCTCCAAGTTTCTTTAAATAACAACTCTAAAAAATTTTAGAGCATCAGAACACCCCAAAAGACAGAGTAGAATATTTTCCAGCTGAAGGAAACTGGAAGTTCAACAGACACCAGGATGGGAATTCAGTATGCAGTTCCAATGCAAGCTGTCCTAGCATGATCTCAGGCTGGAACACAAATCCAGACTCGGCTAAACCCCTGAATCAACTGTTATACATGGTGGTTTTCTCCCAGTCACTTTCCTCCCTCAGATGTCTAAAGAGAGTTTGAAACAACTTGCGTTCTTTCTTCTAGATTGAAGCACCCCCACACCCCCGCCAAAAAACCCCCCAGGATCTCTCTTTTCTCTTGTCTTTAGTACTAATCAGCTCCTCCCTTCACATAGGCGGGGTTCATTGTGCAATTTCCACCAATGAAGGAAGTCATAAAAATGACCCTCTGAACAATAGGCTACATTTATATTGGAAAGATGTAGAGCTTGTTGCTTGTCTTCTCCATAAAAAGAAATGCAGGTTAAAAATCAATTGAAAACTAAGCAATAAGCTTAAAAAATGAATGGTCAAAGAACACATTCAATAATTTCATTAAAGAAAATGAAAAATGAGATAGCTTAAGCAGTAATATCAGTAATGCAAGGAAAATTTATCTCTCTAAATATTTATAACAATAAAATAGATAAAGAGCAGACCAATGATTTGGATACATAATTTAAAAATAAAACCTCTAGACAAAGAACAAATTAAAAATCCCAATTAAATATTAAATCAAATTCTTAAAAATTAAATGAGATTTATAAGGATAATAAAAATTGTGTGTAATAAAACAATTGAATTAATAAAGAGAACTAGAGGATGATTTTATGAAAAAAATAAATAATTGTTTAATTTTTTAAGTAAGGAATAAAAACAAATCACTAATATTAAAAATGATTTTTTATTGTACTATGTTAAAGAAATGCTTGTTTTTCACAAATGTAAAATAAAAAATTCTTTGAGAGTTAATCAAAATGGCAGTTATATCAAGAAAGCCTTATATATTGCACTCTTAAAATAAAGTGATGAGTTGATCTCTAAAGTGTGGTTAAATATGAAAGTGTAGAGGTTCATCACAGGCAAACATATACCATATTTTCCCTATACATTTTTTTTTTTTTTTATTTAATAATTACATTATATTTACACTCATTTCTGTTCCGATTTTTTTTCCCCTCCCTCCCTCCACCCCCTCCCCTAGATGGCAAGCAGTCCTTTATATGTTGGATATGTTGCAGTATATCCTAGATACAATATATGTTTGCAGAACCGAACAGTTCTCTTGTTGCGTAGGGAGAATTGGATTCAGAAGGTATAAATAATCCGGAAGAGAACAAAAATGCAGATAGTTCACATTCGTTTCCCAGTGTTCTTTCTTTGGGTGTAGCTGCTTTTGTCCGTCATTTATCAATTGAAACTCAGGTCTCTTTGTCAAAGAAATCCACTTCCATCAAAATATGTCCTCATACAATATCGTTGTCGAAGTGTATAATGATCTCCTGGTTCTGCTCATTTCACTTAGCATCAGTTCATGTAGGTCTCTCCAAGCCTCTCTGTATTCATCCTGCTGGTCATTTCTTACAGAACAATAATATTCCATAACATTCATATACCACAATTTACCCAGCCATTCTCCAATTGATGGGCATCCATTCATTTTCCAGTTTCTAGCCACTACAAACAGGGCTGCTACAAACATTTTGGCACATACAGGTCCCTTTCCCTTCTTTAGTATTTCTTTGGGATATAAGCCCAATAGAAACACTGCTGGATCAAAGGATATGCACATTTTGATAATTTTTTGGGCATAATTCCAGATTGCTCTCCAGAATGGTTGGATTCGTTCACAACTCCACCAACAATGCATTAGTGTCCCAGTTTTCCCGCATCCCCTCCAACATTCATCATTATTTTTTCCTGTCATCTTAGCCAATCTGACAGGTGTGTAGTGGTATCTCAGAGTTGTCTTAATTTGCATTTCTCTGATCAATAATGATTTGGAACACTCTTTCATATGAGTGGTAATAGTTTCAATCTCATCCTCTGAAAATTGTCTGTTCATATCCTTTGACCATTTATCAATTGGAGAATGGCTTGATTTCTTATAAATTTGAGTCAGTTCTCTATATATTTTGGAAATGAGGCCTTTATCAGAACCTTTAACTGTGAAAATGTTTTCCCAGTTGTCGCTTCCCTTCTAATCTTGTTTGCATTAGTTTTATTTGTACAAAGGCTTTTTAATTTGATGTAATCGAAATTTTCTATTCTGTGGTCAGTAATGGTCTCTAGTTCATCTTTGGTCACAAATTTCTTTCTCCTCCACAAGTCTGAGAGATAAACTATTCTATGTTCCTCTAATTTATTTATAGTCTCGTTCTTTATGCCTAGGTCATAGACCCATTTTGATCTTATCTTGGTTTCACCAGTTTCTTCTCTAGATATAGATCATTGTATTGTAGAGAATAGAAGTCATTCTCAATTGAGCATTGTATAGTATTACTGTGACTTTGTATGATGTTCTCCTGGTTCTGTTCATTTGACTTTGCATTGGTTTACATAATTCTTTGCAGGTTTTTCTGAGAGCATCTTGTTCATCATTCCTTTTAGCACAATAGCACAAATATAGCACAACAATCATATCACTGCAACTTGTTCAGCCATACTCCAACTGATAATTATCCCCTCAATTTTCAAATTTTCCATCACAAAAAGAACTACTATAAATATTTTTGTACATAAAGATCTGCTTCCTTTTTTTTATTTTGCGGGGATAGAAATCTAATAATGGTATGAGTAGGATTCTCTTTAGCCTAAGAGGAAATCAACCAAAGTCCAAGAAATGAGAATAACAAGCTCTTCCAGACATGAATGAGAAAAAGAGCCAGGGAAAGCAGTAGCTGAGCAAGCCTACAGAGGACAAATAGCCTCATATTGGATAAATTTAACTTATGTCCTGAGCATTTCAGTGAATTTTTATTTCATTTGTTCTTTTTCTTCTTCTAATGTTTAACACAGAAAAGCTAACGATTTACTAATAATCTGATGTTTGTCCTGTAAAAATGCAAAAAAATAATCTTAGCTGAAGATGGACTCTGACT